>NW_020837983.1:4344914-4569714 GCF_003676395.1 Aethalodelphis obliquidens | reverse complement strand
AAAAAAAAAAAAAAAAAAAAAAAAAAAAAAAAAAAAAAAATTGGAGGCAAAGTATTTTGGTTGTTTTCTTTTCTTTTTTCTTTTTTGAATAAGCAGTAAAGGAAGATATCAATGCTAATTTCCATCTCCCCGGCAATAATCAGGATTTCCTGTTAGTGTGTTTTCTTCTGGACTCTTCTCTAATTGTTTATGTGGGGGATGATACCCTATCTGAAGGACACATTTCCCTTATACCTTCCGATCAGCCAGGCTTGTGTGAGGCCTTACAAGACATTGTAAAAAGCACCGGGCTTGGATTTTGTTGGCCTACATTTGAATCTCTGCTCTGTTCCCTGTTATGTGGCTGACTTTGGAAAAGCCATGTAAAGTGCCCTGCAAATGGGATTAGCAAACCCTGTTTCACACATGTGCTCGTTCATTTATTCTACAAATATTTTACTGGATTCCTTCTAAGTGCCAGGCACCTGGGCAAAGCTCTGGTCTAAGGCGGCTCACAAAGAAGTAAACAGACAATTAAAATATGATATAGTATAATAAGGAGCATGTCCCAGAAGTACAGGGTGCTCTGGGATCATGGCACGCAGGAGTCAGGGATGGCTTCCTGGAAGAGGTGATGACTAAACTGCAATCTGAATGATAAGAAGGCATTAATCGGGCAAATAGGAGTTTGGGGTGTGGGTCAATGTGTTGGAAGTTTGGGGAGGTAGAAGCAGTTTTCTAGGCAGAGAAAGTGTTCTGTCCAAAAGCTCCCTGGCTGAAGAGAATGAAACACATTTTAGATTAAAAAAAAAAAAGTTCAATAAGCTGAAGCTTGGATGAAACAGATAATTTGGAGGGGACATAATTAAAGATGAGGTGGGAGAGCTTGGCGAGGACTTTATATACCATGTGAGGGAGTCAGAGCTGATACCACGGACAGTGGGGAGCCACTCAATGTAACCAGGTGCATGCTGTGTTCAGATTTGCCCTGGAAATGGTGAGCGCTAATAATATCAGCTGTGACTCACACACTGTATTCCTTTAGCCAACATAGCCTGCACTGTTGTCAACAGTGGTTGCTATCTAAGAACCAATTTCCAAGAGAAGAAGGAAAAGAAAGAGAAGGCTGGCCGGGGAGGGGTGGTGTGACAGTTGCCAGTGGTCATTTGGAATCAATACTCCTTTACTTGAACCCTTCACCCCAGTGGTCGCTGTGGAGTCCAACTGTGACTTTCATCTTTTTCCTTCCCTAAAACCAGAGACCGAGAAAAGATTGAAGGAGAAAGACAGGCAGATCTCCCTAAATCTGCCCAGGAGCACGGAATCCAGAGACTCAGGGCTCCAGGTCATTGCTGGTCCTGTCCTGTTGGGAGAATTTCTGCTGTTTAGGTAACCCCCTGGGAGTCACGTGAGTGGGATCATCGTGTTAGAGGCCAGGCTCCACTCACCTCACACATGACGCCCGGATACTTGCTGCTCTCAGGATCTCTTTCAGCACAGGACCAGGTCATCAGACAGGAGAAGAAGACTACAATTCATGTGGTGTGTTCTTGAAGAGGCCACCCCTCATTTCTCCTCATTACAATCTCCACATCTCATGTCTTCGTTGTTAAAGAGGAGGGAGATGGGAGGGAGGGTGTGAAGAAAATGGTAGACATTGCCATCTTTTCTAGCTCACACATCCCATGATTCTTGCATTTGGTGAACCTGTCCAAAACAGCTCAGTAGGAGCCAGTGCCTCCGATTCTCCTGGGAAAATTGCTACCTTCATAGGGTGCTGGAAAGCACACTGCACCAGAACCAGCCAGATGTCTACCTGGGGATGAAGCCACAGAAGCACCAGCAGGAAGACAGAGAGAGTGCCATGGGACCTCTTGAAATATTAATTGAGGCATTTTCCCTTCTCATCACTAGAACCAGACCAGACTTACTGTGCTAAGGAAGGGAAGACACAAAGGAACCCCAAGAGAACAGTTCCATTCTTGACTTTGAGTTCCAAGAGTCTTCAAGTCATGGTTCTCAGTTGCAAGAACCAAGCAATAGGGTGGGAATTGGGAAGGGGAAGATTTCTTTGGATTCAAAAAGCTTAGCTTTAAATACCTGGTGCCAAACCTAGAGGATTCAGAGCCTAGAACAGAGGTCAGCAAACTCTTCTGTAAAGGGCCAAAGTCCTCATCTCAATGACTCAACCCCGCCATTGTGCAGGCAGCTCACAGACAGTAAGTAGACAAATGAGGGAGCTGTGTTCCAATGTAACTTCATTCACAAAAACAGGCTTCAACCAGATTTGCCACATGAGCCCTAACCTAGGGTGTTTTTTGGAAACCAGAGAATAGGAAAGAATAAGGTCCTTTTCTCTTATTGGTCTGGGGGCAAAGTTTTAGAAGGGAATGGAACAGGAAAGCAAGAAAACTGAAATGCTAGTGTAGCCTTCATCTCTTTGCCCTCACCTGAGTGGACAAGGGAGGTGGTGATAAAATCCTGGATGGGCTTGGAGATTTTGAAACAGAGGGCCCTGTACGCATTATTCTTCCTAACTGTAGGAGGAAACAGTCCTAAAGAATACCCCACATCATCATAGGATGGCCAGAGGAGAGCAGAAAAGGCAGTGTGGTGAGTTTAGCAGAGAGGGTCTGGGTCAGCCCTCCCACACCCCCAGGTCTTCCTTGCCTCCCACAGTACAAAGGGAAAATCTGAACTTTCCACATGCCCAAGTAGGGGTGTGGAAGGAGTCTTGGAGAGTCCTGGTCTGGTCAAGAGGATGGCGAGGAGTGAAGAGAGCAGACCCCATAGCAGAGCCAGCAGGTGCAATGCACAGAGGGAAATCAGTTTGGTCGGAGCCAAGTGGATGTTGGTCAGCAGAAGACCTCACCTGGCTCCCAGGGAGTCCTCAAGATTGGCCTTGCTAAAAGAAGGGACAAGTAACATCAGTGATGGATGCCCGGGGAAGAGGATCCGTGGAGCTCAGCTTCTTCCCCGGCACCATCACATGTGTGATGATATACTAACTCCTCGGCTTAGGTTCCTGCTGGGCAAGAGGAAAGAAGAGAAAGAGGGAATCAGAGATTGTCTAGGGATTGAAATATTAATTGAGGCATTTTCCCTTCTCATCATTAGTACCCAGAGGGACATAGGGTCTAAACTGGAATCACCTGGAATTGGCAAGATTAGGTTTTCTATCACAGCGTGAGAAGAGGCTCTTTGAGAATGATCCTAAGTTCAAGTACAGGGAAACAAAGTTATATTTGGGAGCATCAGACTTTGTGACTATGAAGTTGAACTTAGCTGTTTAGGATAAGAAGGGAGAAACCAAGGCAAGAGCATGAAAATGTGCGCAGGTCCCTAAGGTAGACAGTGTTTGCACCTCAGGGACACATTCAAGTCTGTCCTGGGCTTCAGGTTACATAGACGGTCACCTCGACCCCATCACTGAGGCCTGATGGAATTTGAAGAAGGCATAATTTTTGAGTGGAGGATTGCAAGGCCTCAGAGGCTAAGGTGTAGAGTCTTTCCGAAGTCTGTGGGTCCGGCTGGTCCATACCTGCAAGTGTGTCCAGCCTGTGTAGGTGTCCTCACTTCAAACAAACATTGACATCTCGGGGGCAGAGACGGGGAGGCCCTGAGTGCTTAGAGTTTCCAGCAGATTTCTTTTCACAGCTTATGATTCACAGGGTAAGTAATTATCCAGCATCTGACACGGGGCTTGCATGTTGCAGTTTGAATAAATTAATTAGTTAATGAATACCTCTACCATTTCCTCCTGGTTCAGTTATTTGCTCATCTTGTCATTGTCTCATAGCAATTATGCCGCACTGTAATTATTTGTTGAGCTCTTTGTCTCCCCAGGTGAACTCAAGAGCAAGGACTGTGCCTTTATTATTTTTAGCTTCTATTTATGCAAACAGATAAAACGTAAAACAAATTTCCAAATACTCGATCCATCACTGTTTCCTGAGAGAGAGGCAGGAGTTCAGGGACAACTGAGTGGCTGGCTCAGGGCTGACTGAGTCCCGGCAGGGTGGGTGACGGGGCTTGTCTTCTGCCAGCCACATACCGCTGTCTTTCCCGAGTTCCATTTCACAACCTGTTTTAAATACGTAGATCCATAGTTTAAAACATTGAAGACACTGTCTTAGATGGAATATTTATAGCATTTTAAGGTATTTTTGTGTTTTCATTCTATCTCAGTTTATTTCCACAAAAGGACTCTCAAAATTTGGATCGGTGATGATCAACACTGAACTTTACACAGAAAATGTACAACTGATGTGAATTGATTGGGGATGAATAACCTGCTCCATCACAAGGAAGAGTTAAGACGATTTTTGCTGAGAACATAGCATAGACTTATCACTAGCATCACAAAACAGCCCCCACTAACGACAATAGTTAGAGGTAGAACTAGATGATAAATCCTTGTGGTTACACTGGGGCTACCTGGGTAATCTAGAATAATCTCCCCACCTCAACATCGCTAACTTAATCACAACAGCAAGTCCCTTTTGCCACGTATGGTAACATATTCACAGGTCCCAGAGATTAAGACATGGACAACTTGGGGGTGGGGGGGGGATTATTTAGCCTATAATGCCACCCTTGACATGATGTCAGAACCAGAGCAAGCCTGCCACAGGAAGGCATCCCTTGATCTGCCTGACCCTGGATGAGAAACTCAAGGTCTAGAACAACCAGAAAAATAAGCAGCTATAGCTCTTCTCATCCTTTCCTCTCCCTTTGCTCCACCTTGTTTTACATTCAGTCCGAGATTGTCAGAACACAATTAGAAAACAAGTGAGATTGGGAGTGGGGGACCAGCAGAGGCACATTGCACCCTGGGAAATGTATTTCCTACAAGTAAAGTGCTGTGGGAAGGGCTGGTGACCAGGGGACCCTAATAGAAGTGCACTCTGGTAGTTGTAGGCTGTTGTGTCCTAGCTCTGCCAGAGAATCTGAGGACCAGGTAATGGGGATAGGGATGCAGCCTGCCTCTAGTCAGGAGAACTGACTAAGATAAAAGACAGCTAGAGAGGGTATTGTGCACACCCTCCTGCCATTTATCTAAGGAGCTGAAAGGGGGGCTTTGGTCTCTTCTTTTGGTTTGGCTTCTTTCAGTCTGCGAGTCCACCTAAACAGTCTAGAGAGATCTTTTCATATCTGACCCACAACTGAGAGCTAAATTCAAGTTCTATCCCTTGGCATTCCTAGGTCCAAGCCGAACAAGGAATAAGGATTTCCACTTATGTTATGAAAGATAAGGTAATTAGGACCAATCCACCCACTGAGGACAACCAAAAAAGCTGGAAGAAAAAACATTTTTTAAAGCATCAAAGAACAAACAAGTTAGTGAGGAATTTCTGGGTTCAAATCTAGGGAAGGATAAGAACTCAAAGAGGTAAGCCCAGTGTTCAAAGCTCCCTTTGTCCTGGAAGCATTTGCTGATACAAAAGAAACAACTGAATACTGTGTCTGGCAGATATCCAGGCTCAAGAAGATAAAACTCAAAGCCCAGAACACACCAAAAATACATACTGTGTTAAAACATCCCCTATTTAAGCTGGGACCCCAAAGGGCCTTAGCCTCGGAATAAGGTGAACCAGAAGGAAGCCTTGTAGGGACCCATAGCCTAGTTTTATCACATCCTAGCAGTGGGAGAAAACTCAAGACTTAAACTTAGATGAACAGGGTCCTGGACTAGAAACACCCCTAGGCACCCAGCAAAAATAAATGAAAAAGCTCTCAGGAAAGACATGTCCTCATCCTAGGCCTCATAATTAATATTTCAAAGAACTTTTCAAAAACAATGACCAGCACATAGTGAAAAATAACCAGACATACTCAGAAACCAGAAATTCAAACACCAGATTCCATAAGTAAAAAGGAGCAGAAAGACCAAACAACAGAAATAGATGTACAAAGACCTAACTACTAGAATTATCATATTCAAACTATAAAACAACTAGGCTTACTATGTTTTTAGAAATAAAATACAAGCTTAAAAGTTTCAGCAGGGACCTGAAAATTGCATTTTAAAAGTAATATGGCAGAGCTGAAAAGAACCAAATAGAAATTATATAATTTTAAAATGCAATAAGTTAACTTAATAGCTCAGCAGAGGGTTTAACAGTAAATTGTACATAGCTCAAGAGAGACTTGGCAAAGTGGAAGATGGGAGAGAAGAAACTATTAGATGCAGCACAGAGAAACAGAGAGATGGAAAATATGAAGCAAAGAATAAGAGACTCCAAGGATCCAGTGAGAAAATCTAACAGGTTTTGAAGTTCCGGAAGAAGAGAGGGGAAAGAATGCAGTAGAAGCAATATCTGAAGAAAGAAATAATTTGGATATGGATATCAGATTCCCTGAATATTCCATCAGAGATTAACTTCCTGAAACATTCCCAAATTAGTTGCCTGGTTAGTTCAGAGCACACAGGAGTCCTCTAGGGGGCAGCGTTGCCTAATGCCAAACACCAGTCTGAACACTGCAGATACGAAAATGTCCAAATGCTCTGGTGGAAGAGGATGCAGTTAGCCAGAGGAACAGGGGAAAGAGAGTTCCAACCTGAGGAAGTTGCATATGCAGAGGCTGGAAGACAGAAGGAGAGTAAGAGACAAAGACAGAGAGGGAGAGAGAATATGAATAACTCTTTCTAAAAACAGAATGTCTGGGGCATAGAAGGGGATGACAAGATGATCAAAGAGCCCCCAAAGGGACATGAAGAACCTCATGGACCATGAGGACATTTAGGTCTCATTCTGTGGGCTATGGAATTTAAAAAGGGAAGTTAGAAGAATCAGTCTGGGTAGAGTATGGAGAATCGATTAGAGTGGGGAGAGTGACGGCTGGGGACCACTAAGAGACAGTTGTAAGTCATCCAGCGGGAGCTGAGGGTGACCTGCTTCAGGTAATGGCATTTAAGAAATGACAATACCTAATGTTGGAGCAGGTACAGGAAACAGGCATTCTCAAACGCTGCTGTTGAGATAGTTGCAACTTTTTGGAAAGCAATTTAGTAAAATGTAACAAAACTTAAAAATGGATATAACCTTTGATTCAATAATTCCCCTTCTAGGATTTATTCTAAATAAATAATTAAGAATGTGCAGTTCATCACAATATTAATTATAAAAGAAAAATGTTGAAAACAACCTAAATGTCCAACACTGGGTATCAAATATATGTACACAAATAATACCTTAGACATTAAAAACGTATTTTAAAAGATTCATTTTCTTCTTTATGCTTTTATCTTTAAAATTTTTCTCTAATGTACATGGACTACTTTTGTAATTAGGAACAAATCAATGAAAATGTTTAGAATTTATGAAAACATATAAAAAATTCACAAAGAACACAGGAATGTTTCAAAAATGAAAATTATGTAAGGCATATGCTTCAGCCACTAGAAAATAAAATTCAAAAGTAACACGATATGTGTAACTCGCTCCACCCAGGAGGGATGCAAGTAATACCACATTTTATTTATTTCTTAAATTAATTGGAACTGGTTTGAGTCCCCACATTCCAGACTGGTGAGAGGTCATGGACTTCATTCTTGGGCCTTTCTCTTATCTATGGGCCCTTACACTCTTCCAAGGGGTTCAGTTTAAAAAGGAAAACAGGCAGGCTTTTATTCTGAAGCAAGGAAGAACTCTAGCTTCTTTAAGCCTGCTGCCACCTTCACCATAGTTGCTTCTTGCTTCACAAGACAATTTTGCTAGCCTGGGTCTTCCTCTATCTGTCCAGAACTGCTGGTCCCTGTGTCCCAAGTCATGCCTCAACAATGTCCTTCAAAGGGGAGCAGCATTGTGAGCAAACCCACTTCTTCCATGTGAAGCTCACTCCCCTTACATGGGCCCCAGTATTGCAGCTCTTGGTATCTGGACCTGTCTTCACACACAGCCACTTTCCTCCAAGGTCCTACACTTCAGCGATGTTTTGCAAAAGGGGGTTCCATCATCCTCTCTTCATTAAACTAGTCTCTATTCCCAGGACTTGGAGATCACACCTCGGACTGGAGTGCTTTATTTTTTCATTCACTATCACACATCTCCAAACCCTCCTCCTGAAATTAAAGGTCCATCAGGTTCCTTGCTTTTATAATAGGGCTTGCTTGTCTGTGATGAAGTGTCAAACTTTAGAAATACACACACACACACACAAAGCCTTTCTACTCAAAGAGGGATGAGGATGGAAAGATAGTTTCCATTCTTTCCTGATGAGTTACTATTCCTCAAGGACAGATCAGAAGACTTTCTGCTGAAAGAGAAATAAGCAGTGTAAAGATCATCCGAACTATAAAGATAACAAAAACTTGAAAGAATCTTGGACAATAAGAAAACAAAACAAAACAAAACAACTCTCCTAAATACTTGGGGCAAACCAAAAGCTAAAGCATAGTTTATAGACAATACTATACTCATTTGAAATTTATGGAATATTGTCAAAGTTATGCTCAGAGGCAAATAAGTAGCCTTAAATGTTTTCTTTATTAAACAAGATAAAATAAACTCCAATTAAATATTCAATGTACAAAATTAGAAATCTAACTTAGGCAAACTAAAAAAAGGTCAAATTTAATGAATTAGAAACAGAGAAACTGTAAATTGGTTCAAGTTCTGTTTCTTTGCTGGGAAAAAGAGCAACAAAAGCAGTTACAACAAAAAAATCTGTAGTAAATCTAATTAGTGAAAAAAAGGAAAGCAAAATAAACATAAAGCATTAAAAGGAGGGAATGCAAGAAGAAATAAATGTAAAAACTTTAATAGAATAAACTATTCTCTGGAAAAATGTAAATTATCAATGTTTATCTAAAATGTTGAAAGTTGAATGCACTGTCATGTAAGAAATTAGAAACTTTTTCAAAGAAGTATCTGCAAAACAGAGTTCAGAGCCAGATAAATGTTACCAGTTCCTTGCTATGTGAATTACTTCAGAAAACAGAAAAGGTTAAAAAAACTTCACAAACTATTTTACAAAACCAGATTACCCTAATGCCAAGAGATCTAACTAAGATAACAACCAAAAAAGTAAAATTATTGAGATGTATATATGTGTATTTATGCCAATTTATATATGAATAAAGGTGCAAAAATCCCACATAAATACTAGATAATCAAACTCAACCATATTTGGGGGGCTGGGGTTAAAGGTACAGCTTTTTCAAAAAAAAGTTTTTCAATTTTTTATACAAGTTTTAAAGTTTACTTTCCATTTATAGTTATTACAAAATACTGCCTATATTCCTCATATTGTACAATAATCCTTAAGCCTGTCTTACAGCTAATAGTTTGTACCTCTCACTGCCCTAACCCTATATTGCCCCTCCTCCCTCTCCCCACTGGTAACCACTAGATTGTTCTCTGTATCTGTGAGTCTGCTTCTTTTTGTTATATTCACTAGTTTGTTGTATTTTTTAGATTCTACATATAAGTGATATCATACAGTATTTGTCTTTTTCTGACTTATTTCACTTAGCATAATACCCTCCAAGTCCATCCATGTTGCTACAAATGGCAAAATGCTGTTCTTTTTTATGGCTGACTAGTTCTTTTTTATTCCACCTTTTCTTTATCCATTAATCTGCTGATGGACACTTAGGTTGCTTCCATATCTTGGCAATTGTAAATAATGCTGCTATGAACATTGGGGTGTATCTTTTCAAATTAATGCTTTAGTTTTCTCTGGATATATACCCAGGAGTGGAATTGCTCATTCCACTCATATGGTAGTTCAATTTTTTAGTTTTTTGAGAAACTTCCATACTGTTTTCCACAGTGGCTGCACCAGTTTACATTCCCACCAAAAGTACACAAATGTTCCTTTTTCTCCATATCCTCGCCAACACTTGTTATTTGTATTCTTTTGATGATAGCCATTCTGACAGGTGTGAGGTGATATCTCATTGTGGCTTGATTTGCATTTTTTCATGTTGAACTTCTTTCCATGTGCCTGTTGGCCATCTGCAGTTCCTCTTTGGAAAAATGTCTGTTCAGTTCTTCTGCCCATATTTTAGTCAGGTTGTTTGTTTTTTTGATGTTGAGTTGTATGAGCTGTTATATATGTTGGATATTAATCCCTTATCAGTCATATAATTTGCAAATATTTTCTCCCAATCAGTACATTGGTTTTCCATTTTGTCAATGGTTTCTTTTACTGTGCAAAAGGTTTTAAGTTTAATTAGGTCCTGTTTGTTTATTTTTGCTTTTATTTCCTTTATTTTAGGAGAGGAGTCCAAAAAGTACTGCTGTGATTTATATCAAAGAGCATTCTGCCTATGTTTTCCTCTAGGAGTTTTGTAGTATCCATATATTTAGAAATGCTATTTTAAGTCAACCATATATTTTAAAATGCTATTTTAGTTTTTAAAAACCTATGCCATAATACATTTCAAAAAGAAAAAAAAGAGACCAGCCCAATATATGTCAAAATTACATTTGATAATATTCAAAACCTAATGCTGGCTTAAAAATGTCTCACTAAAATAGAAAAAGAAGAATATTTACCAAATATAATATAAAAGTACAGAATACAATATATATAGTAAATATAATGTATCAAACCACCAGTCAAGATCACACTTAATGAACACTGGAATCATTTCCTGTGAAATAAGGAATAAAAAGGAGTTATTCATTACCACTCCTCTTATGTAAATTTTTTTCCTCTTACGTAATTTTAACTTGAAAAATAGTGTAATAAGAAACTCCAATGGAAGATTGGTTCAAGATGGCAGAGTAGAAGGACATGCTCTCACTCCCTCTTTTGAGAACACTGGAATCACAACTAACTGCTGCACAATCATCGACAGGAAGACACTGGAACTCACCAAAAAAGATAACCCACATGCAAAGACAAAGGAGAATCCGCAATGAGACGGTAGGAGGGGTGCTATCACAATAAAATCAAATCCCATAACTGCTGGGTGGGTGACTCACAAACTGGAGAAAAATTATACCACAGAAGTCCACCCACTGGAGTGAAGGTTCTGAGTCACACGTCAGGCTTCCCAACCTGGAGGCCTGGCAACGGGAGGAGGAATTCCTAGAGAATCAGACTTTGAAGACTAGTGGGATTTGATTGCAGGACTTGGACAGGACTGGTGGAAACAGAGACTCCACTCTTGGAGGGCACACACAAAGTAGTGTGCACATCGGGACCCAGGGGAAGGAGCAGTGACCCAAGGGGAGACTGAACCAGACCTACCTGCTAGTGTCGGAGGGTCTCCTGCAGAGGCAGGAGGGGACTGTGGCTCACAGTGGGGACAAGGACACTGGCAGCAGAAGTACTGGGAAGTATTCCTTGGCGTGAGTCCTCCCAGAGTCCACCATTAGCCCCACCAAAGAGCCTGGGTAAGCTCCAGTTTTGGGTCACCTCAGGCCAAACAACCAACAGGGAGAGAACCCAGACCCACCCATCAGCAGACAAGTGGATTAAAGTTTTATGGAGCTCTGCCCACCAGAGAAAAAGCCAGCTCTACCCTCCACCAGTCCCTCCCATCAGGAAACTTCCACAAGCATCTTAGATAGCCTCATCCACCAGAGGGCAGACAGCAGAAGCAAGCAGAACTACAGTCCTGCAAGCCTGTGGAACAAAAACCACATTTACAGAAAGATAGACAAGATGAAAAGGCAGAGGGCTAGGTACCAGATGAAGGAACAAGATAAAACCCCAGAAAAACAACTAAATGAAATGGAGATAGGCAACCTTCCAGAAAAACAATTCAGAATAATGATAGTGAAGATGATCCAGGACCTCGGAAAAAGAATGGAGCCAAAGATCAAGAAGATGCAAGAAATGTTTAACAGAGATCTAGAAGAATTAAAGAACAAACAAACAGAGATGAACAACACAATAACTGAAATGAAAAATACACTAGAAAGAATCAATAGCAGAATAACTGAGGCAGAAGAACGGATAAGAAATGTTTTTGACAATTCTGATCTAGAAGACAGAATGATGGAATTCACTGCTGCAGAACAAAATAAAGAAAAAAGAATGAAAAGAAATGAAGACAGCCTAAGAGACCTCTGGGAAAACATTAAACACAACAACATTCGCATTATAGGGGTCCCAGAAGGAGAAGAGAGAGAGAAAGGACCAGAGAAAATATTTGAAGAGATTATAGTCGAAAACTTCCTGAACATGGGAAAGGAAATAGCCACCCAAGTCCAGGAAGTGCAGCGAGTCCCATACAGGATAAACCCAAGGAGAAACATGCCGAGACACATAGTAATCAATTTGGCAAAAATTAAAGACACAGAAAAATTATTGAAAGCAGCAAGGGAAAAACGAGAAATAACATACACGGGAACTCCCATAAGGTTAACAGCTGATTTCTCAGCAGAAACTCTACAAGCAAGAAGGGAGTGGCATGATATACTTAAAGTGATGAAAGGGAAGAACTTACAACCAAGATTACTCTACCTGGCAAGAATTTCATTCAGATCCGAAGGAGAAATCAAAGGCTTTACAGACAAGCAAAAGCTAAGAGAATTCAGCGTCACCAAACCAGCTCTACAACAAATGCTAAAGGAACTTCTCTAAGTGGGAAACACAAGAGAAGAAAAGGACCTACAAAAACAAACCCAAAACAATTAAGAAAATGGTCATAGGAACATACATATCGATAATTACCTTAAATGTGAATGGATTAAATGCTCCAACCAAAAGACAAAGGCTTGCTGAATGGATACAAAAATAAGACCCATATATATGCTGTCTACAAGAGACCCACTTCAGACCTAGGGACACATACAGACTGAAAGTGAGGGGATGGAAAAAGATACTCCATGCAAATGGAAATCAAAAGAAAGCTGGAGTAGCTATACTCATATCAGATAAAATAGACTTTAAAATAAAGAATGTGACAAGAGACAAGGAAGAACACTACATAATGATCAAGGGATCAATCCAAGAAGAAGATATAACAATTTTAAATATATATGCACCCAACATAGGAGAACCTCAATACATAAGGCAACTGCTAACAACTATAAAAGAGGAAATTGACAGTAACACAATAATAGTGGGGGACTTTAACACCTCACTTACACCAATGGACAGAGCATCCAAACAGAAAATTAATAAGGAAACACAAGCTTTAAATGACACAATAGACCAGATAGATTTAATTGATATTTATAGGACATTCCATCCAAAAACATCAGACTGAACTTTCTTCTCAAGTGTGCACAGAACATTCTCCAGGATAGATCACATCTTGGGTCACAAATCAAGCCTCAGTAAATTTAAGAAAATTGAAATCATATCAAGCATCTTTTCTGACCACAATGCTATGAGATTAGAAATCAATTACAGGGGAAAAAAAGGAAAAAATACAAACACATGGAGGCTAAACAATACGTTACTAAATAACCAAGAGATCACTGAAGAAATCAAAGAGGAAATCAAAAAATACCTAGAGACAAATGACAATGAAAACACGATGATCCAAAAGCTATGGGATGCAGCAAAAGCATTTCTAAGAGAGAAGTTTATAGCTATACAAGCCTACCTCAAGAAACAAGAAAAATCTCAAATAAACAATCTAACTTTACACCGAAAGGAACTAGAGAAAGTAGAACAAACAAAATGCAAAATTAGCAGAAGGAAAGAAATCATAAAGATCAGAGCAGAAATAAATGAAATAGGACCAAAGAAAACAATAGCAAAGATCAATAAAGCTAAAAGCTGGTTCTCTGAGAAGATAAACAAAATTGACAAACTGTTAGCCAGACCCATCAAGAAAAAGAGGGAGAGGACTCAAATCAATAAAATGAGAAATGAAAAAGGAGAAGTTACAACAGACACCACAGAAATACAAAGCATCCTAAGAGACTACTACAAGCAACTCTATGACCATACAATGGACAGCCTGGAAGAAATGGACAAATTCTTAGAAAGGTATAACCTTCCAAGACTGAACCAGGAAGAAATAGAAAATATGAACAGACGGAATGAAATTGAAACTGTGATTAAAAATCTTCCAACAAAAAAATGTCCAGGACCAGATGGCTTCACATGTGAATTCTATCAAACATTTAGAGAAGAGCTAATACCCATTCGTCTCAAACTCTTCCAAAAAATTGCAGAGGAAGGAACACTCCCAAACTCATTCTATGAGGCCACCATCATCCTGATACCAAAACCAGACCAAGATACTACAAAAAGAGAAAATTACAGACCAATATCACTGATGAATATAGATGCAAAAATCCTCAACAAAATACTAGCAAACAGAATCCAACAACACATTAAAAGGATCATACACCATGTGGGATTTATCCCAGGGATGCAAGGATTCTTCAATATACGCAAATCAATGTGATACACCATATTAACAAACTGAAGAATAAAAACCATATCATCATCTCAATAGATGCAGAAAAAGCTTTTGACAAAATTCAACACCGATTTATGATAAAAATCCTCCAGAAAGTGGGCATAGAGGGAACCTACCTCAACATAATAAAGGCCATATACGACAAACCCACAGCAAACATCATTCTCAATGGTGAAAAACTGAAAGCATTTCCACTAAGGTCAGGAACAAGACAAGGATGTCCAATCTCACCACTATTATTCAACATAGTTTTGGAAGTCCTAGCCATGGCAATCAGAGAAGAAAAAGAAACAAAAGGAATACAAATTGGAAAAGAAGAAGTAAAACTGTCACTGTTTGCAGATGACATGATACTATACATAGAGAATCCTAAAAATGTCACCAGAAAACTACTAGAGCTAATCAATGAATTTGGTAAAGTAGCAGGATACAAAATTAATGCACAGAAATCTCTTGCATTCCTATACACTAATGATGAAAAATCTGAAAGAGAAATTAAGGAAACACTCCCATTTACCATTGCAACAAAAAGAATAAAATATCTAGGAATAAACCTAACTGAGGAGGTAAAAGACCGGTACTAAGAAAACTATAAGAGATTGTTGAAAGAAATCAAAGACCTGTATGCAGAAAACTATAAGATACTGATGAAAGAAATTAAAGATGATACCAACAGATGGAGAGATATACCATGTTCTTGGATTGGAAGAATCAATATTGTGAAAATGATTATACTACCCAAAGCAATCTACAGATTCAATGCAATCCCTATCAGAGTACCAATGGCATTTTTTACGGAACTAGAACAAATAATCTCAAAATTTGTATGGAGACACAAAAGATGCCAAATAGCCAAAGCAGTCTTGAGGGAAAAAAACAGAGCTGGAGGAATCAGACTCCTTGACTTCAGACTATACTACAAAGCTACAGTAATCAAGACAATATACTACTGGCACAAAAACAGAAAAAGAGATCAATGGAACAAGATAGAAAGCCCAAAGATAAACCCACACACCTATGGTCAACTAATCTATGACAAAGGAGGCAAAGATATACAATGGAGAAAAGACAGTCTCTTCAATAAGTGGTGCTGGGAAAACTGGACAGTTCCATGTGAAAGAATGAAATTAGAATACTCCCTAACACCATACACAAAAATAAGCTCAAAATGGATTAGAGACCTAAATGTAAGACCAGACACTATAAAACTCTTAGAGGAAAACATAGGAAGAACACTCTTTGACATAAATCACAGCAAGATCTTTTTTGATCCACCTCCTAGAGTACTGGAAATAAAAACAAAAATGAACAAATGGGACCTAATGAAACTTAAAAGCTTTTGCACAGCAAAGGAAACCATAAACAAGATGAAAAGACAACCCTCAGAATGGGAGAAAATATTTGCAAACGAATCAACGGACAAAGGATTAATCTGCAAAATATATAAACAGCTCATGCAGCTCAATATTAAAGAAACAAACAACCCAATCCAAAAATGGGCAGAAGACCTAAGTAGACATTTCTCCAAAGAAGACATACAGGTGGCCAAGAAGCACATGAAAAGCTACTCAACATCACTAATAATTAGAGAAATGCAAATCAAAACTACAATGAGGTATTACCTCACACCAGTTAGGATGGGCATCATCAGAAAATCTACAAACAACAAATGCTGGAGAGGGTGTGAAGAAAAGGAAACCCTCCTGCACTGTTGGTAGGAATGTAAATTGATACAGCCACTATGGAGAACAGTATGGAGGTTCCTTAAAGAACTAAAAATAGAATTATCGTATGACACAGCAATCCCACTACTGGGCATATACCCTGAGAAAACCACAATTCAAAAAGACACATGCACCCCAATGTTCACTGCAGCACTATTTACAATAGCTAGGTCATGGAAGCAACCTAAATGCCCATCGACAGATGAATGGATAAAGAAGTTGTAATATATATATACAATGGAATATTACTCAGCCATAAAAAGGAATGAAATTGGTTCATTTGTAGATACATGGATGCATGTAGAGACTGTCATTCAGAGTGAAGTAAGTCAGAAAGAGAAAAACAAGTATCGTATATCAACGCATATATGTGGAACCTAGAAAATGGTACAGATGAACCAGTTTGCAGAGCAGAAATTGAGACACAGAAGTAGAGAAAAAAACGTATGGACACCAAGGGGGCAAAGCGGCTGGGGATGGGGGTTGTGTTGTGATGAATTGGGCAATTGGGATTGACATGTATACACTGATGTGTATAAAATAGCTGACTAATAAGAAAATAAATAAATAAACATTAAAAAAAGAAAGTCCAATGAAGTAAGAAAGGAAAGTGAGAGTTGTTGGAAAAAGAGACAAATGTATCATTATTTTCAGATTGCATCTTTTCTATCTACAAAACTCAAGCAAATTAATTTAAGCTATTATAATTAATAACAGAAGTTAGTGAAGAATTAAGAGAAAGAGAGAAAAGAGGAGAGTGATAGGAAAAGTGAAAAAGAAGAGGAGATGGCAAAGGAAGGGGAAAAAAAAGAAAAGAGAGAAACCATTGTCTCTGCTTTGTCATAGACACCAAATTCTTCTATTCTTTTTTTTTTTTTTTTTGCTGCATTGGGTCTTCGTTATTGTGTGCGGGCTTCTTTCTAGTTGTGGTGAGTGGGGGCTACTCTTCATTGCGGTGCGCGGGCTTCTCATTGTGGTGGCTTCTCTTGTTGTGAAGCACAGGCTCTAGGTGCTTAGGCTTCAGTAGTTGCTGTGTGTGGGCTCAGTAGTTGTGGTGCATGGGCTTGTGCAGGCTTCAGTAGTTGTGGCATGCGGGCTCAGTAGTTGTGGCTCACTGGCTCTAGAGTGCAGACTCGGTAGTTGTGGTGCATGGGCTTAGTTGCTCTGTGGCATGTGGGATCTTCCTGAACCAGGGATCAAAACCGTGTCTCCTGCATTGGCAGGTGGATTCTTAACCACTGTGCCACCAGGGAAGTCCCCATAGACACCAAATTCTAAATGCTATCCCTAGTGTTGGAAGTCTAAATCAGTAATAGAAGATGCTTTCCAGGGATCGTTTATCGAGTGCATTTTATGAGACAAGAATTGTTTATGTACTTTGTGTGAGTTTTGGGCATTTTTGACTTGTTAGCTGGGACTCAGACACTGTGAACAGAGAAAACATACCCATAGCCAGGCCCCAGAGTCTCTGTGCATTCACTCATATATCTGGAGCTTCATTTGTATAACTTGTGATGGAAAGAGGAATTTGAAGAGAAACGATGAGCAAGGTTTTTTTTCTGGCTCCTTGAATAATGTTTAAGCCCAGAAACTGAACTATATTTCTTGAAATAGTTAGTGGGCTCATGGGCCAGAGGTTATGCCCAGAGGTGAAGAAACAGAAAAACTTTCGAGGCTCCCGGCATAGTCTGAGCTATTTCAGGGCTCAGGAAACAAAGTTGCAAGAACTAGGGAATAGGCTATTGTCTTCTTCACGAAACCCAACATTACTCTGGTACCCACCAAGAAGTGGAAACTTGTTAACAACTATAGGGATAACCTTGATATGAACATTGGCATTCTTGTGAGCAGGAGGGGCTTCCACCCAAGTGACTTTCAGGGGCTGCAGACTTGGATAACTGGGAGTCAGAGAAAAAGAGTGGGAAGACACTGGATGGGTCACCCTGGAGACAATCTGATTTGGAAACTCATACAAGCCCTGCCCTTCTGGACTCTCAGATACTAATGTGATACACTTCAAGGACACTAATTTCTAGTACTTCAGGGCATAGGAAACTGACTCACTGGTTCTAAAATTCATGTGGCAATGCAAAAGTTCAAGGAGAATGAAGGCAATCTTAAAGAAAAAGACTTTAAAAAAGCCTGAAGACTTAACCCCCCCCCCCCAGATACCAAGACCTATTACAAAGTTTTAGCAGTTAAGACAGTGTAGCATTTCCACCAGGATAACCAGAAAGGCCAATGGAGCAGAACACAGTTATACATGAACAGAAACCTAACTTATGACAAAGGGGACAGTGCCATATCCTTTTCAGAGGCGAAAGGATGATTTTTTCATAAATAGTGCTGGGTCAATTGGATATATAATGGGGAAAAATGTATCTTGACCCCTACCTCACATCATAAACAAAAATGCATTTCAGATGAATCACGGATCTAAATGTAAAAGGTAAAATAATAAAGCTTTGAGAAGGTAACACAGGACATCCTCAAGATCTTAGAGTAGGCAATGATTTCATAAACAAGACAAAAAGGGACTCACCATAAAAGAAAAAAACTGAAATATTTACAATGTTAAAATTAAGAGCTTCTGTTCACCAAAAGACATCATTAATAGAGTGAAAAAGCAACCAGAGTAGGATAAGGTATTTGTGATACATATATCCAACAAAGCCTTATACCAAATATATAAAGAATCATACAAATCAATACAAAGAAACCCACCACAGATGATTCAATAAAAAAAGTGTGCAAAAGATTTAAACTGATATTTCACAAAAGAGAATATCCAAAATGTTCAATAAACATATGAGAAGATGTTAGATTTCCTTAGCCATGAAGGAAATGTACTTTAAAACCACTATGAGATAACACTATACCTCCATCAGAATTGCAAAAATGAAAATAAAAATACCAAGTTCTGGAAAAAATATGGAGCAACCAGAACCCTCACAGACTACTGGATATATAAATTGGTTCCAATCACTTTGGGAAACTATTTAGCAATATCTACTAAAACTTAACATATGCATAGCCTGTGACTCTCTAATTTCACTCCTGGGTGTATACTCAACAGAAACACAAGCATATGTTCACCAAAATGTATGGACTAGACTTTTTAGAATTTTCGTAAACCGTACTATTTTTAGGAGCCAAAACCAGAAAGTTACCTAAATGTCCATTAACCAAGAAAGGGTAAATAAATTGTGGGGTATTCACACAATGGAATATTATATGGCATTGAAAATGAATGACCTCGAACTACATGCAACAATACGGATGAATCTCATAAATGTAATGTTGAGTAGAAGAAGCTGGGCAAAAATTGTACCTACTATAAGATTCCACTTATATAAAGTACAAATAAAGGTACAACTAATCTATGCTGTTAGAAGTCAGGATAGTGGTGACCTGGGAGGGTGGCCAGTGACCAGAGGAGCATAAGGGGGACCCCTGGAATGATGGTATCTTCTGTTTCTTGATCTGGGTACTTATTACATGGATGGAAGTTCAGTTCATTAAAATCCACTGACTGCATATTTATATGTGCAATTTTGAGTATGTATATTATACTTCAGTAAATACTTTTTTAAGTAAAAACCTACGTGACCTGTAGTCATGTGACTATTCTGTAGTCACAACCATATGGTAGAGTTACTATTATGTCCACTATACAGAATAATTGAGGCTCAAAGAAATTAAATAACTGGCACAGAGTCACACAGACCTTATGTGGTAGAGCTTGGACTGGCATTGAAATCTGTTGAAATCCAAGGTCACGTGAAAGATTACTCTAGCCCTTCTTCAGGTTCTGATCCTTCCCGATAACCTTCATAACTCTATGTCTTTTCCTATTTGTCTTTTCTACCTAGAGTGCTCTTACCTAGTGCTCTCCTCTACCAAGAAAATTTCTACTCAGTTTTCAAGGACCAGCTTAAGGTCTTATCCTCTGTGAAGTGTTCCCTTATAACTCTACTTCCCTTCTCATCTCCAGCTGTTTACAGTAGAGATTCCAAAGGGCCCCAGCACATATTGTAAACGAGGGAAGCAGCAGCAATAACAGGGAGAAGTGAGGAATGTGACACAATGCAGTGGGCAAACTCCATCTAAAGGTAGGAGCAGCTACTCCATTCCAACCAATTGCTGCAACTCAGGAATACAATATCGCTGAAGCCAGAAGTCTAGATTATTCTATGAAATCTTTCTTTTAAATATTACTTTTAAAAAATTAAAACCTAACACAAACAAACACCATCAGCCAAACACAGCATGTCCGAGGGCCAGATTTAACTTATGAGTCCCAAACTGCAACCTCTGTTTAATTTAGCAGGGTCAGACAAACTCCAGCTGATTAAAAACTGACAGACTTCTTTCCTAGGGGTTTTGCCTTCTTCCTGCTGGAGATGCTCTTCAGATATGGCAGAGGAGGGTTGCTTACTAAAGTTCCAAGCTTTCATTTTTACTTCCGCATATGTCCCCCAAAACCTGTGAGGAAGGGATGGAAGAAATGTTTTGGGTTCCCTTCAAGCCCACCACTGCCCCTCAATGTCCTATGATGTACTCACTCAGAAACCATTCCTCATTAATAGGTTGTTTCTCAAGGAAGCATGAGAGAAAAAATGAGACAGCATTTGAAATAGAAGGAAATCTGCCACATCGGGGCAGTATAACCACATCACGGCACCAATCCCCAACCACCCGGGATTCCAGGTCCCAGCCCCCAATCCCAAAAGAGCAGCCCCAGGCGATGAATGAAGCCGCAAACAGGGAGAGGCTTACAGAGGGCAAAGCATCCGTTTGGGACATTAAAATCTCTAGTTTAGAACAAAAATTGAACTTGAACATACGTAGATCCATATTGTGAGGGAGAATCAAGAGGGAGTTCAAGAATAGAGGAAAATGCATTATCAAGGATCTTACTGGTGTTTTTCCCTTGGGGGTTTCAAAATGGGTAGTTTTTCTCTATGAGTGAGCCAGGTAAACACCTTGTCACGGATCTGTTGTGTTTGGAAGCAATCTAAGTGAAATCTGCTTTTATTAGCAACAAACATCCAATTTCTTTTTTCTATTCAATAGACAGGAGAACTGAATAAACATACCCGAGCTTACAAAAAGGTCATCTCCAAAAGTGTGCCGTTAGGCTAATTTTTTGGAAGTTAGAATGCATTTTTGCACAGAAACAAAGTGATCTCTGAGAATTAACTTTTCATGAACAAGTCAAAAGAAACGATTTAGCCCATAATGAAACTAAAATATTACTTTTGCAATTCAGAATAGAAAATAACTCTGTACTAAGAAAGAATAACTTAGAAATCAGCCAACACAATGAATAATTTAGTAATCATTTATTACATATGTGCTTGTGCAAGATGCAGCTGATTTGAGTTTTATGTTTGGAGGATTAGCAGTAGCCTGTGAGAGCAGACTTAGTGGGGTGAGGGAAACGAAAGCCTGATGAAAGTGGATGAAGGTGGAAGAGGCAGTGAGAAAGTGGAACCAAATAAGATTGTTCTTTCTAGGACCCTGACTGGGGAAAAAGGAGAATGTCATCACAATAGCTGGAGAAGGATTCAGGACCAAGGGGTCAGAGCTCTTTGAGTATGCTTTTAGGCAACTGGAAAGCCAAGACAGAGGGAGAGGCAAAAATACAGGTTAAAGGGGGTATAATCAATGGATCTATATTCTTGTCACAAAGACTAGTAGTTGTCTCTGCTCTCTGATCTCTGCCTATCTAGAATGAGAACCCTGATTGTAATCAGGGTACTGATGCACTTAGCTAGAAGGCCACATTCTCCAGCCTCCCTTGCAGCTAGGTGTGGCCTTATGACTACGTTCTGGCCCAAGGGATACAAGCAGAAATTTTAGGTGGGACATTTCGGGAGATTGTGGACTCAGGTGGGAGAAAGCCCTTCTGTCCTTCCTGCTGTTGAAAACTATAAATGTTAAAAATGTAATTCCCACACATTATCTGAGCACATGCCACAGTATAATTAATTCATTAATGAGGGGAGCCAGCAAGATGACACAGCTGGTTTAGTAGGGAAAAAAAAAGAAATCCTGGAATAAGAATGCTAATAAGATACAAAAATGGCAAATGTTATTCAAGGTAATAAAACCATCTATCCTGAGAAAATTTCATTTGCGTCTTATTGATTTTTTACAAATTAACATCTAATTTTAGAGTCTGAACCCTGGTCAAGAGTAACTAAAGGGCCATTCTCCAAGTGAGATGACCCTTGGGGGAACTTGACAGTGTTCTCCTATGACACTGGTAGGACACACAGCCATCCTTTTGCTTTATTTCCAAGTTTTGGGTAACTTTCCTGAACATCAGCTTCCTTCTGCCTGCTGTCTGGAATGTGGATGCAGTGGCTGGAGCTGCAGCAGTCACGAGGATGGAAGCCATGACTGGAAAGGCAGGGCAGAAAGGGAGAAGGAGCCTGGGTCCCTGATGACTGTGGAACCACCAAAACGGCCCTGCACCACTTTACTCCTGGACTTTTTTTATGAGACAGAGAGAAGGAGAGAAATACACTTCTCTCTTAAGCCACTGCTGTTTTGGATTTCTTTTATAAGTGGCCAAGCTTAATCTTCTAATGGGGCAGGAGGCAGACAGAGAGAGAAATCATTATTAAAGAATGCTGGAAATCCAGTGGACCATCGCACTCAGTGAAGTTGCCTATAGGAAGGGATTCAGGCAGGGAAGCCTCTTAGTGAAACTACCAATGGAGGTATGGAGGACGTGGGGCTTTCCAGACCACACACAGTGAAATGCGGTGTCATTCACTACCCACTAGTGGGTAGTGGTGGCTTTACTACAATCTGGAAGAAGAAACTGAAGAACCAACTAAGGGCTAGAGAGGGACTGATAAAGTTATCTACGAAAACTAGGACGGTGACAGCAAATGGGAAGATGGAATATTCATTAGTTTGTTCAAGGTTCCTAAAAAGCTTACTTAAGTAATCCCTCTTTGGAATTTCATGCTATATATTACTGTATACTTTGTGTAGTCTTATGCAGTATATATACCTTACACCTATATATTACTGTCTGCTTGGTACATTCACACCTATATATTACTTTACAGGACTGTATTCTCAAAGCCACTTTTGACCTATTGTTCTGGATTATTTAATTACTATGTGTGACTTTTCCCTATGTACTGACTTCAGAATCTAATCTCCACCTTAAGATGTGATTCTACCCTAGAGAAGCTGAAGGTGGATCTGATTAACAAGTCTGGTGCAGAGGTGAGACTTAAAACAAGAGAGAAGGAGGGAGGTATAGAAACAGATAAAGTTGTTGGCTGGGAAGTAGGAAATGAAGCAAGTTCTCACTTGATTACCTCAATGTCCTCAGTATGAGACAGCCATCTGTTGAAAGGTGATGGGGTATAATAGAGGAAGACTTACAGGAGCTTGGGGAAGTGATGGAGCTTTGAAATAGCTGCTCCGGGGAATGGGCTTGAGAACTGACCAAGGACTTGCAAGAAGATAAGCAAAGGGATATGCTTAAGCCTGAGACGTGATTGTGATTGGCTCCAAATTGGCATCCTCTTCCCCTCTCTCTGTTTCTAGTCCCCGCTGGGGGAATAGGGGGACAGGGAGGAAAAAGATCGAGCAGTTATGTATTAAACCTGCCCACTCAGAGTAAATACAGTCAAATTTGTAAATAAGATAACATCTGGCAAGTTGTACAATTTGATTACATTTGGCTAAGAGCTGATACTTTAGTCACTTGTTTTAAACCTAATTTTATTTAATTTTTAATATTCTTTTTTAGTTGAAATATAACTGATTTACAATATTATATTAGTTTCAGGTGCACAATATCATGATTCAATATTTGTACAGATTATACTCCATTTAAAATTATTATAAAATAATGACTATATTTCCCTGTGTCACTCTTAAAAATCTAAGGATGCATGGTTGTCCCCCTCATATGTCAGTTTAGTTCACTAGTTTGTCTCCTATAAAACCAAATGGATCCTAGGAGTGGATTCCCACCGATTCAACTAAGCAGAAGCTCTAATTGCAACTGTCATGCTAGTATCATTACTAAAGTATGTCAGTGTGGCTTCTGGCTCATGGTATATGACCACTGATCTGGCAAATGTGTTGTCGTCTATTCTCATCAGAAGAGAGTAGTAGAAGCAGCTTGCATTCACGTGGGATAGTATACATTTACAGTCTCTCTTTAGCTTTTAAGTTAACTCATGCCCTCTGTCACAATATAGTCCCAAGGGCCTCAGACTAACTGGAAATTCTGTAAAACATTTTATTGGTCTGCCATACTGATGATATTATGTTCATTGAACTGATGAGCGGGAAGTGGCAAGTACGTTGGAGGCCGTAGTAAGTATTTTAAACTTATTTTAGAATTAAATTCTGTTCCTGATGCACAGTAAGCACTTAATAACTGTTAGGATGATTGGCCAAATACAAGCAACTGAGTGGCCTGTAGCTGTCTGAATTCTGCAGAAGCCATTGTTTAGAAGAAAGACTTGTCAAGAAAAGATCCCCATAAATGGCAAAGAATTCACCTGTACCCCACCTGTGAAGACCTGGGGAGCTTTCATGTCTGTTGCTGCTATTTCTTCTTGCTTCCAAGGGCGTAACTTCCTTTTTCTTAAAAACAAAACCACAAACATCCTTTAAAGTCAAAAAGAATCAGGGAAAGGTGT
Source organism: Aethalodelphis obliquidens (assembly GCF_003676395.1). NCBI lineage: Eukaryota > Metazoa > Chordata > Mammalia > Artiodactyla > Delphinidae > Aethalodelphis > Aethalodelphis obliquidens. Next base: position 4,544,980 of record NW_020837983.1, on the reverse strand, counting down.
CCTGAGAGAAAAGGATTTACATGGAGGTTAGAATCTTACATAACATATATTTTTTTATACCACAGGTTAAACCTAATACCGTTTCCTTTAGTGTCTATATTTATTTTTGAGAGCACCGTATTTTAAAATTGCATGCTGGGCTGAATTGCTCTACACGGTCTAGTCTACCCCAGGACCTTCTGACATCACTGGAGTAGCTGGCTGTGTTGGGCGTTCACAAATGCTAATGAAGCATTTTGTGGATCTAAAGGTGGGAAGCACCTTTCATCTCCCCCAGGGCTTTAGACAACGATCAAATCAAAGAGGAGGCAGGAGGCAGAACCTGGCAGCAGCCGCCCAGTCTTATCAGCCTTTTCTCATGAACATGGAGCTCAATTTCTTGGTGTCTAAGGGAGGTAAAGGTCAGTTTGCCATGAGAGGAAGGAAACCCATTTCTCTCTGCAGAAAGTAAACGTCTTCGGTAACTAAAGGAATTTAGTTGAGCCAAGACAGGGAAAGACTTCCTCTTCAGGACATGGGCAAAGGTGACCCTGAATGGAGAACAGACTGGATATAGGACAGAGCTGACAGACCCAGAAAACTTAGTTTGAATTGTCTCCCACAGTGATCAAACATGAACTTTGCATCCAACTTTTGTGATGGCAGCCAGCTTTCGGCTGAGTTACCCTCACTGTTGTAAGAGAGCTGGTGACGTGACAAAAAAGAGACCAGCAAGTTTGCCGCTAAGCTACAAATGCAGAGCCAGATCAGCTTTCTCCAACTCTTACTATGTGCCAGACAAAGAGGCCAGCATACTAAACTCTAAATGGGCTCAAATCCTGGAGCAGCCGCCACAAAGTCAGGAAGCAGCTGCCCCCTCACCCCCAAGTGGGCTTGGCTGCCTGTCGCCAAGGCTGGGGAGCTGTGAGAGGTGAGGGGCAGACCTTTTCTCCAGAAAGGGAAATGAAACTAGGCAAAGATGGTCAAACTCACATGCAGATGAGGTACAGCATAAAGGGGCATTGGTGAGGAACACACGAGCCACTGTCCAAAGAAAGAAGATAACTTGCCGAAGTACAATAATTCTTTTACGAACACGAATTTTAAAAATATACACAAAAACACTAAGATAAAGTCCAAAACCTCAGAAGCTTAATGCGACTGAAACGCAACTGGACAAAATCATTTGGGTGCTGTCCTGTTAGCCTCCTGCTTTGTCTCCTCTGCCAGCTGCATAGATGGGGAAGGGGAGGGGAGAGAAGAGGTGGGAAGTGTCGGATCGGACTCACTAGAGAAGAGGGGCAGAAGGGAGGGATCTGGCCAAGCCAGGAGGGAAATGTGAGGCCCCCTAGGATTTATTAGGTTTGAGAGAAGAGTTGAGGGTAAAGGGTTTAAAGATTACTCATGAATTATGACTTGGATTATTTAAAATTTTTAGAGATGTAAGACTGAAATGCCTGTTTGAGCTGTGCTTCTTCAAATAAGTGTCCATTTTGAGACTAGACTGTGTGGGCTGTGACTGTGTAAGTATTCTCCAAGCAGGATCATGAGGCTGACTTTTTGCCCTTTTGTGAGCACAGGAAATTGCAGAAAATGGAGTCATTCTCTTTGATTATTTCAAGTACCTTCTCTGCTACCCAAGACCAATCATGTGCCAACTTCTTAATAACCTCCAAATGATGGAACAATACATCCTTACATTTATCTGGGGGCAGGGAGAGGCAGGGAGCAGGTCATAGCTCAAATGCCATAGATCCTCACTGTTCTGAGATTTAGTAGGTTTTCTTGAATAAATGTTTCTTCATTTGCTGTATGCCCTCAGGACAATCTCCAGAGATTTTAAATGGTTGCGTTTTAAAAAATAACTTTCACCAGTTATGATTGTTTCACTGGACAGCAGGTCTGAGAAGTTCCTCCTGCCACCATTCCAGAATTGGATCTTTGGTACTTGTATTTGGCATTTTAGTAGAGAGGCAAAGCATAGTTCAAGTCAGGTTGGGAGCCAGAGAAAATAAATGAGAACTTGGAAGCCAAAAAGAATGCATTGGTCATGGTTACTTACCTGCTGGGGATTTTGTGGTCCAGCTCACTCTAGAGTTAGAACCCTTCTTGGCTGAACCAGCACCAGCAAAGCTGTGGGCAGTGGTGTATGACAGCCTAGATCCACTGTGAGGCATTGATGTTACAGACAGGTTGCTCTTCTGACCAGAGACCAGAAAAAAAGTGGGCTAGAGAGATAAGGCAAAAATGGGGTGGGGTGGGTGTGGGATAAGGGTCCAACTTCATTCTTCTGCATGCAGATATCCAATTTTCCAAGCACCATTTATTGAGAGACTATCCTTTCCATTTTGTGTGTTCTTGGCACCCTTGTTGAAGATCAGTTGACCATGTATTCATGTTTTTATTTCTGGGCTCTCTATTCTGTTTCATTGGTCTATAGGTATGTTTTTATGCTAGTACCATAATGTTTTGATTACTGTAGCTTTGTAATGTATATTGAAATCAGGATGTATGATGCCTACACCTTTGTTCTTCTTGCTTAAAATTGTTTTGGCCATTTGGGGTCTTTTCTGGTTCCATATGAATTTTAGGATTGTTTTTTCTATTTCTGTGAAAAATGCCATTGGAATTTTGATAGGAATTGCATTGATTTGTAGATTGCTTTGGGTAGAATGGACATTTTAACAATGTTAATTCTTCTAATCCATGAACATGGGATAACTAAAAAGATATTTGTCATATATTATTAAGTGGACAAACAGGTTACAAATGAATATGTATAGTACAATCTGATTTTATATTAAATGTATATATGCATATCAAAAGATCTGGAAGGATAATAGTGAAAACGACTCCCAGAGCACTTTATATGCATTATTCTTTATAATCCTCACAAAAAGCCTATGAAGAAAGTGCTATTGTTATCTCCATTTTACAGATGGGGAATCTGAGGCACCAAAAGGTAAAATAATTTCTGGGAGCTGGTCAACTTGGGACACATATTTAGGTCAACCTGTATCTAAGCCAGTGTTAATTCCACTATACTATACTGTCTCCTGATATACTGACTTGTTAATAATTGTTATCATTGAATAGCAAGATAATGGTTCAACTTGATTACCTATTAATTATGTCTGCTTATGTGTATTTTCTAATTTTCTACATTGAGCACTTATTATCTATATAATAGAAATAGAGTCTTCAATTTATTTTTTAAATAGGCTTGTAATAAACAGGATCGTATTCTACAACTTGATTTTTTTCACTCAATATATCTCAGAAATTTTTTCTGCATAAAAATATATATTTGGTCATTGCACATCTTGTTTACCAGATAACGTTCAAATTGGAGACATCATCTGTTCAGAAAACAGTTGAATGACCAATGTCTGGGTAACCAAATGTAAAATTTTCAAGAGCATAACAAATTGCTTCAAATCTTAATGTCAAAAACAATGAACAGTTATTTCTGTGAAAATTAATATAGGCATACCCCAGAGATATTGTGGGTTTGGTTGTAGACCATCACAGTAAAGCAAATATTGAAATAAAGTGAGTCACACAAAATTTTTGGTTTCCCAGTTCATATAAAAGTTATGTTTACATTATACTGTAGTCTACTAAGTGCGCAATAGCATCACGTCTGAAAGAACAATGTACATACCTTAATTTAAAAAGCCTTTATTGCTAAAAAATGCTAACTATTAACTATCATCTGAGCCTTCAGCCAGTCACAGTAGTAACATCAAAGACCAAAGATCATTAATCACAGATCACCATAATAAATATGATAATAATGAAAAAGTTTGAAATAGTTTGAGAATTGCCAAAATGTGACACAGAGACAGGAAGTGAGCAAATGTTGGAAAAATGGCACTGATAGACTTATTCAACTCAGCGTTGCCACAAACCTTCAACTTGTAAAAAACACAATATGTGCAAAGCAAAATAAAGTGAAGCACAATGAAATGAGGTTTGCCTCTAAATAGAAATCTCATTGAAAATGAGGAGGTCCAGGGACTTCCCTGGTGGCGCAATGGTTAAGAATCCTCCTGCCAATGCAGGGTTCGAGCCCTGGTCCCGGAAGATCCCACATGCCGCAGAGCAACTAAGCCCGTGCACCACAACTACTGAGCCTGCGCTCTAGAACCCACGTAACGCGACTACTGAAGCCCACTCGCCGTGCTCCGCAACAAGAGAAGCCACCGCAGTGAGAAGCCCGCGCACCGCAGCGAAGAGTAGCCCTTGCTCGCCGCAACTGGAAAAAAGCCCGCGCACAGCAACGAAGACCCAACTCAGCACACCACGCAAAAAAAAAAAAAAAAAAAAAAAAAATGAGGAGGTCCAGAAGGGGGAGCTCTCATGCTGTACCACTGTAAATCAATTGCAGACCCAACTGGAAGAGATGTACCTTTGCAGTTACAACAGGAAGAAAGTTACATTACTACCCAGTAGGAGGAAGGAAGAATTTCTCCTTGCCTGGCAACAGCCCAGCCAATGAGAGACTGTCACAACTCAGCCAATGAAAATCCACTATACTTCAAACTCTCAGTTTCCTCCAATGGACTCTTGTTTATAACAGCCCGTCCCCCTTCTCCTCTATAAAAAAAAAAAAAGGTCCTCTCTTGTGTTCTCCAAATCTGCCTGTGATTTGCCATAGATTGCGTGTCCTGAATTGCAATTTTTTACTGTTCCTGAATAAACCCACTTTGCTAGTAGAATAACTGGCTGCGTTTTATGAGGGTTTAGAATTTGGGTGCAGCTTTTCTGGCTCAGGATCTCTCATGAGGTTGTTAATCATGCTGTCAGCCAGAGTTGCAGCCTTTGGAAACTTGACTGGAGCTGCAAGGTCTGCTTCCAACTCCACTCATGTGTCTATTGCCAGGAGGCACCGGTCTCTTTCCATGCGGTTCTCTCTACAAGGCTGCTCACAACATGGCTCCTCCCAAGAGAGAGTAAGAGTGACCAAGACAGAAGCTGCAGTGTCTTTTATAATCTGATCTCAGGAGGGACATGCCATCACATCTGCTGTGTTCCGCTGGTCACACAAACAAATCCTGGGAGCATATTACACAGGGCATAAATGCCAGGCGATAGGGATCATTGGGTGCCATCTTGGAAGGTGGTTACCACATAGCCAAGTACCCAAAACAATGAACAAGCCCAATAAACACTTGCTAGATTGGACTGAACTAACTGGTGGCTGGCAATTCAATCCAGTTACAATGTTCCAAGACTTTGATGGGTGACTGGTTAGGTCTCCCAAGTTCAGTTGTCAAGTTACCCCATACCCGAGTAGAGCTCAGTGATCCTGCACTATGGTAACGAAGGAATCAAGAGGAACAAAAATATGACTGTGTTTGAACAAAACATACCAGTTCATTAAATGTGAGTGTACACACGTGAATGACTAATGGCAATATGTGAATCACAAAGATGTTCTCTTGCCTAACCACCAATCCTTCCTCATTTAGAATTAGGCAAGTCTCCCACCTATGAGTAGCTAGAAGCCAGATTTCAGCCTGGCATGGCTCTGGCTAACATCGTTTTGTACTTCTTCCTCCCACCCCTGCCTCTACCAACTCTTGCATCCCATGCCTGCTTGGCTAGTCTTTGCCACCTCAAGTAGTTCCCTAAATGTATGCTAGCTGCAAGGATGCTATGGCCATTGTGTACAGTTGACCCTTGAACAACAAGGATTTGAACTGTGCAAGTCCGCTTGTATGTGGATAGTTTTCAACAGTAAATACGACAGTGCTACTTGATCTATGGTTGGTTGAATCTGCAGATGTGGAATCACAGATACAGAGGAACCGTAGATCTGGAGGAATGAAGTATATGGAGGGCTGACTGTAAGTTATATCCGGATTTTCCTGTATGCTGGGAGGTTTGGGGCCCCTAGTCCCCTTCTCGTTCAAGGCTCAAATGTACTATCTACCCAAGGCTTTTTCTGCAGTTCCTATCTTTCTACCTCATCTCCCACCGTGGAGATTTCAACAAATGAATTGGGAAACTGAGGAACTGCATACCTGGACACTGCAATGCACTCCTCACTTGGCACACTCTGTGGGTGGCTCCATTCCCCACGTGCTAGACTAACTGCTGGCCTACATCAGTCTTTGCTGCTTCTTCTGAGGATCGTTATCTCAGCTTTGCAAGGGCTCACTTGACTATTGGCCACTTGACAGTCCTCGGGTCTTCTCAATTCCAAAGGGATCACGGAGAGGCTGGGCAATGTGACGTGATTAAACATGCAGGCTTTGGAATACACAGGTATGGCTTTGTTTGGTGTGTGATGCTGGACAAGCTACCGTGCCTCTTTGCACTAGGTAAAATAGGGGAAATCATACTTCAGTTTGTTTTAAGGATTGTATTGGTCAGGTCCTGGTAGGAAACTGATTTCACCTTACATTGTTCAAATGAACGGATTACTCACGGAGGTGTGAGCAAGGATGAGGGAACAGACAGGGTTGTTGAGGCACCCAGAGACGAGCAGTAGTAGGAAGTCTTTACCATCCCTAAGGCTGAAAGGACAAAGGGAGGAATAGCGTGACCTGAGCCCACTGAGAACCGGAAGTGTGGAAGAGGTGCAGCCCTAAGGGGCTATAGTGTGGAGGGACACAGCTAAGGCTGGAGATGTTACTTGAAACATGGAGAGAGCTAGGAAGAACTAGCCCAGCATCTCTCTCATCCCACCCTCCAATCACCTGCTGGTGCTACCCACTGGTTGAATGGAAATGATAATCACAAGACAAGCGAGGGACTTCCCTGGTGGCGCAGTGGTTAAGAATCTTTCTGCCAATGCAGGGGACACAGGTTCGATCCCTGGTCCAGGAAGATCCCACATGCTGCAGAGCAACTAAGCTCGTGTGCCACAACTACTGTGCCTGCACTCTAGAGCCCGCGAGCCACAACTACTGAGCCCGTGCACCACAACTACTGAAGCCCGCGTGTTCTAGGACCTGCGTGCTGCAACAAGAGAAGCCACTGCAATGAGAAGCCCGTGCAATGCAACAAAGAGTAGCCCTGGCTCGCTGCAACTAGAGAAAGCCCGCGCACAGCAACAAAGACCCAACGCAGCCAAAAAAAAAAAAAGACGAGAAAGCCTGGGAGGTGCAGCCTGGAGGAGCTTCCAGGCACACAGGGCAGGGCAGAGATGGCTTAGAGAAGGGGTTGAGGGGCCAAACAGAGACTAGCAGCACAAGTACTAAATGAGAAAACACAGAGTATATTTTCCACAGGACCTGGCACATAGTAAGTGCTCGAGAAACAGTAATCGTGGTTACCGTTAGCATTACTAAGGCTGCGAGGTCACTGGACTTTCCCGTTATACCTGAAGCCATCTTGCCATCTAAGCAAGAGCCATAGGTGTGTGACCCCACAGTCAGGAGGCTTGGTTTAGTAACCTACTCTCTCTGGTCTGCTCAGTCTCACAGCTCTGTTTCTACTGACACCAGGGCTTTAATGATCTAGTCTCTGTTTTCATCAGGTGAAATTAGGCTTTTTAACTTGTCCCCAGATTTGGAGCAAGAAAAAATAATTTCTAAGCAACGTTCCTTTGAGAAAACTGTCCATCTGGTCAGTTTCCCTTTCCATGTGGTCAAAGACTTTCTTTTTTCCCTCTTATCTAATGAGCCAAGACAAAATGGTCACGCTAATGGAAACTGCCTTGCATTCCAACTGCTGCTGCCCTAGCATAAAATCCATGATTTCATAAGGGCTTAAAAGTGTTTTTTCAATCCTTTATGTCACCACTATTCAGCTGGCTGCTGTTTTTCCTCTGCTTTGCTTTCATCCCTGTCACTGGTCCAAGGAGTCAGAGGATCTGATGCTCCCTGCCCCCATTACTGCCTCTAATCACACCACTCTCTTCCTTCTCTCGCCTTTTCTTTTCTTTCCCTTAGATCTGTCACGTTTCCCATTCTTCTCAGCTTTTATGCTTGAAGGCTCGCCTCTTAGTCAACACTGCCAGCCAATCAAATTGGTCTTGTCCTTCAAGGAGACAGATTGATTCAATCACCGCAGGTGAGATAAAATCTTTGGTTCTTTGACTCTTCTTGGCTGCTGCTGGTGGCTCAGTGCTCCAGGTCTGAGGTTTCTGAAAGGCTGAATAGGATCACTAACCTCCTTGCACTGTAGTAAAATCTGATTGTTTGGGTTGGTTGAGCATGTGATGCAGGCAGGAAGTACATCAGTGAACTGGGTATGGCTTAGAAGAGAGGAGAGGTGTGACTCTAGGGAAGGGTCTTACGGCTCCCTTGGGGTAGGAAGGTGACGTGAATTACTGAGCTCTTTTGGAGCTGGGTGCCAGGTGCTTCCAAACAACAGCTAAAGTTCTTCGCAGGCCCTCAGAGGGCACGCCTCCCACCGTGTGTACAAAAGGAGCTGGGGAAGAGGGCAAGGGTTAGATGGGGACCAGTTAGCAAAGTTTTACTGGGGGAAATGAACTGACTTTTGGGGTCCGATTGACTCGCTTGACTATTGAGTCTTTGCGGTCTCTCCCAATGAACACAAGAAGCATTCTCCCGTCGAGGGCTAAAGGTGTGATGGGCCAATTTGTATAGCGCTACTTTTTTTTCTTTTGAATATTCTTTGCAACAGGAAACTAGTTCAATTTTTAGAAATCATTGACTTTTAACTATAAAAATGAAACTAAATTTCAGGAATAAATTATTTCTCTGCATCTAGATTGATGTTAACTTCTGACGAATGAAGAATTTCTTAAAGTTCACTTAGGTTTTTTTTTTTTTTTACTTGATGGTATGTCTCTAATGTACAATAAAGTGGATGCAGAACATTTTTTATTCAACATTGTGTTGGCTCAGAGAGAGAAACAAAATCCACGGGCCCTGACCTTAAAGAACTGAAAATCTTGATGGACAAACAAGGTAAAGTTAAAAATTAGAACAATTTTAAACCAGATATGTGCATATTTTACGAACCTAAATATTGGCTACATAACTGAGTCTAAATTGTGTGGTCCTTAAAATATATGCATTGGATAATCGTTATTAATGGCACATGAAATGCATGAATTTCATCATTCTTAATATATTTACTTTGAAGACTTATAATTTGAAAGCTATTTAGAAGACAATACTGTGTATTGTTAGGATTCAATCCAAGGTATAAATTTTGTCATAAGAACCGGGCTGACTGGATTTAATAAGATTAAGCTTGGCTTTCAAAGTAAACTCTGAATGGAACAAAGGAAGTGACCTTCATACTGTAACAAGTTAACTCAGATACCATTAACGTCTTCATTTACCCAGCTTGCCCAGGCCTCAGCTTTTGACGATCTGAAAAATTCTATAGTGAATAGCAATTGTTTTATTTATGATAAAGATCATAATTAAGGTATGTTCACCTACAGACTAAGGATAGCAGTTACCTAGACCCTCTTGCTATACCCAAAGACAGAGCTAACAATAACCCATATTCAGGCATGTGTTTGACTAGTGAGCAGGAAAGCTTGTTCTAGGAAGTATTAATTTAGTTTAATAAAAGCAGAGATATTCAAGTCAGCTACACCATCCCAGTCCTAACTTAACAGCCAGCATTTAAGCCACTTCCTTCCCCAACCCTAATCACAGCAATGGCCGATGGAGTGATAAACCAGGACCATCAAAAACCGAGGTATTATTTGTCTTTTTCTTATAGGATAGTCATTAGCTCACTTAATGAACTAAATCAACTCAACAAGATTATCAGTGGGAGAGGTACAGAGAGGTCATTAGCAAAGGACCACTCCCTAATCCCTCCAAATTTTTCACCATGAAACATTTTCATCACTTGTTTAAAGGCCATTTTTTAAAAAGTCCTAGCATTAAGGTACGGAACATAAAACTCACCTGTAATCAATCACATCTGCAATGTTAAATCTATACTTCAACCAAATAATATCCCTGGGAATTGCTAACCTAAAAGTTAGCTCTAAAAGGGGAGAGGAAGGGGGCTAATAATGCCCATCAACAATGGATAAATTGTGATATATTCATACTATGGAATGCTACTTGGTAATAAGGAAGAGACTATGAATACACTCAACATAAATGAACCTCAAAAAAATGAACAACCGTCAGATACAAAAGAGTACATATTATATGATTTCATTTGTATGAATTTCTAGAACAAGTAACACTGGTCTATGGTGATAGAAGTCAGAACAATAGTTTTGTGGGGAAGGATTAACTGGAAAGTGGCATGAGGGAATTTTCTGCTGGAGTAATGGAAAAGTTCTATATCTTTATTGGGGTTGTGGTTACCAAATCTCAAACTACACATTTAAAACTTGTGCATTTTACTGAATGTAAATTATACCCTAGTTTTTTTTTTAAGTACTATCTATCTAGAGGATCCTAAAGTTAGAAAGCATCTAATGAATCTTACTATTAATTAAAAACCAACACAGGTCATTCAGAAAGCAGATATGAAGCTTTAATTCACTGTGGGCATTTCTCTGACCATTCTCTATATTATATATGAACTTTTCACATTTCTTCACACAGATACAAGACAGTTGTTTTCCCCAAGTACTGTGTACCATACCACCATCCCATTTAACTAGCTAAGGACGTATTATAAATACCATGAGCCACTGACTAAATACAGAAGTTGATACATATGTTAGAAAGTATAAATTAAAAAAAGTTTAAGGCTAAATACCATGAAAGTTTACACATATTCTTTAATTCTAGATATCAAATCACAGTGACAACCAATTATAATAAAATCTCAACTTTTTTTAGATGATAATATTCATATTTCTAACATCCAATTATTTTCATTTTCATTATTTTCATTTCCATACTGTTAACTCCACACTGCATTTTCACTTCTATAGAGAGTAGACAGGCTTTTGGACTGCAGACCAAGTTTCCTGTGTAATAATAAGAATTACTATCTTGATCATGACCATGGGAAACCAAATTTATATATACTGTACTATATAGAGACGAGACTTTACTAAGTATAAGATAATGTGGAACTCTTTAGTGGTGGTGTTCCAGAGAAATTCAAATAGTAGCCTGAAAATGAGTTTTAACTGCTACTGCATTCTACATATATTTCATTAAAAGATGAAGTCTCTGTCGAAACATTTATAAATAAGTATATAGTACAATAGCTTTTCCCCCTCCAAAATACTGCCTGGGAGGAAAGTTCCAAGCTGACTCAAGGGAAAAAAAAAAAAGGAAAAAAAAAAAAGGAAAAAAAATAGACCTCAGAAAACAAACATATGGTCTTCTAAGCTGCAATCTTCCTGAGTCTATTTTCAATTGGAACAAATTTTGCAGCCAATTCTACCTTGCTTCAGTGTCCACAGTCCAGAGGGAGTCCTTGGATATCTAGTTCATATTCTACAGAAATCCGAAAGGACCTAAACACCTCTCAGCTAATTACACAAGGGAAAACTGATCATGTTTTGTATTAAAATCTATGTGAAAATCAAACATAGTCATAGCCATTCTTTTATCAGTGATGCTACAATAAGTGATGAAAATATATGCACAGCTGTACATGGATCACCATTAAACACGGGAACAAAATGCCATTTGATGCATATTAAATAAGCTCCCAAAAAGCCAATTTGAATATATTTATTTTCATTTACTTTGATACAGCATTGGAAGAGACTGCATATAATTATGGCGACTGCTGCAAACAATACTTGATGCTGCTAAGTGTTCCATTAAGCATGAGGCATGCACAATAGTTACCTTTAAAAATTTCTCATGTATATATCTTAACATTCCTATTTATAAGCTGCAATATGTTTAAAGCATTTAGTAATTTTTAAACCAATGATTTTAATTGACCTACATCTAAGTGGGGAAAAACAAAAAACTTCCTCCTCATTTCAGCACCCGAAGGTAATATTAAACCTTACTCCCCAAAATTATATATTTAAATTTATTTTATATGTGTCATCCTTAAAAGTCCAAAAGTGATGAAAATTATTATCACTACTAAATTAGAAGTATGATTTCCCAGCAGCAGTCTACCCAGCACACACAGCATGCCACGCTTCGGGGGATTACATGATAAGAGTGACGTGCTGGTGGCTGCAGATGACAGTAATTGAACATATCAGTCTCTTCTCTTCATTCTGGATCTTTTATTTCAAACTAAATAAAGCTTTTCATTAATATAAACTGAAAAAATTATTTTTCCCTTATTTAACATCAATAAGAGTAGATAAAACTAAATACCTTTATTGTCTTCAAGTGTGTGGCAAGACAGAAAATGTTTCAATCACATTAGGTAATCAGGGGTGGGGAAGGGGGTAGCGTTTGTTTTTCCATTTAAGCAGGATTCCAGTCAAATAAGCACTCACAAATTCAGATTACTTGGTTCTCGGTCCTTTATGGCTTAAAGCACTGGATTTGAAAACTACTTCAGGTTAAAATAAAGTTATATGAATAATGCATAGGCTGTATATCTAGGAGATCATGCAATAAATAAATGTTCTCATGTACAGTGGAATCTTGGTGATGAAAGGGGTCTGCAGGTGTGAATAATGTTTTTTCATTTTACCAAGAGAATATGCCCAGCAAGTTCCTTGCCTTGGGCCTATTCAAGATCCTGTTTGTAAGGTCATCCTGATTTTCTCAGGTTGAAAAAAGAAGCCAATGTCATAAGACATCTGCAGTAAGGAACTGACGTGCCTCAACTGCAAGTGCTGTGAGGTCCGAGCTAAGCAGAAGGAGACTCAGGATCCTGCCACCTGGCTACAAAGTCAACTTGGACTACTTGGCTGACTAGAGTATCAAATGGGGAAATGCTTAGAATGACCCACTGGAAATGTTTACTATATTAGTATCTTTTAAAAATCTATCTGCTCTTTAAATCTATTTCATGTGAGAACTGCCAGGGTAAGATCCACTCACTATTCCTGGTTTTGATATGCCCCTACGACATGAGAATTGAACTGAACTACAATGATTGTAATGTCATCCCTGTACATCCTAGCAAGCTCTTCAGGAAGACTAAGCATTTTGGAGAGGCGCTCGTGATCAACAGCCCCAAACTCGTTGTTGCCCACAGCATGGCGAATTAGATGGGTTGCTGCATTCTGATCCTCAAATACCGATGACATCTTGGCTCTCCTTTCTGTTAAAAGGCCATGCATCTGTCCCAGAGTCACCTTATAGCCACCAACAGCTATTGGCTGTTGGTGATGCATGCCTGTTAGGTACTCGCCCACAATCCTAACCACATCCTGCCTATGCATTGTCTCCCACAATCCATCAGTCGCCAATACCAGAAATTTATCCTGTGGCCTTAATCGGTGGTAAGTTACTTCTGGCTCAGCAGTGAGATAAGGAGGTGTGTAATAATTAGGAGGGATAAACTTGGTATATTCGTTGTCATTCAGCTGGTCTGGGCCAGATTCTATCACTCTCTTTTGAAGGTCAATGCTCCATTTGAACTTTACGTCTCCAAAAGCCCTAAAAGGCATCAGTAAGCCAAGCAGCCGATCCTGTTTCACCACACTCTTGGCCTCATTCTTTGGGTGCTCCAATTTCAGGCGTTCCACTTCTCTTTCATTCTGAGCATTGTGGTCATTAGATAGAGTGACTGCTGACCAAGAGCCGTCCTCTTCCTGAACACCCAGCATGGCTCTGCTATCACCAGTATTGGCCACATGAAGGTCAACACCATCCACATGGGCCACACAAGCTGTGGCCCCAGAAAATGCCACTCGAAGCACCAGGTAGTTGAGGAAAGAATTGGGATCACCGACTTGAGCCTCCAAGGAGATGTCATTATCAAGCCTCTTGAAAGCATTAACCAAAGCCTCCTTAACATCAATTTCAGTCGACTCCCCAGTGTTAAGGTCTATAAGCTCTTGCCAGTAAGTCCTCAAGCTGTTGAAATATAATTTGGACGCCTCCTTACTGAAGTAATCATTGGGATGCTTGTGCCACTGGAGAATGGGGAGCAGTGCTCGACCGCTCTCCACCGCATTTTCGATCTCTAGCAAAGTCTCATGGGGTAACAGAGAGACAGCAATATAATAAAAGAGTCTTTCACTGACCGCCTGGGAGCAAGCACAGCCTGCATGGCCATCGAAAACCCCCAAAAGCATCCCTCTGGTCTGCAAGCAGGTTGCTGCACTTCTCCGGTCCTCAATGGGTGCATTCGCAGGCAGCTGATTGCTGTCAAATCCAAGGACAGAACTGACATTTTTGCCATCAAATTCTGGCACTTTGAAACTGTATTCATTAGCTTTCAGGATGCTGTTGACTTGTGGAGGTGTAAGGTAAAATTTCTGTGGTGTGGAAGCATATCTCCTTCCTTGGGTGTACTGCCACCAGCTCTCCTTTGGCCTATAAAAGGTAGCATATGCCGGATGGGGTGTGTATCTCAGGCGACTCTGAGGAATGTAAGGGGGTGAGCAGCAGAGATGTCTGTGGTGGCAGTAACATGCAGTGCCATAGATTCTGCTCAGTTCACAGTGACGGATCAGAGGGAAAAACAGTTGAGTTGGTGCTGGCATGGCATCAGAGAACAGCGGCAGGCTGGAACTTCTGACTGGGATTCCTAGACAGCAAAAGTTACATTCTGATTACTTAATCTATTTTTGCTTTCATAACAAATGTTTAGCAGGTGAATCTACAGGCTCCCTGTGCCTCCTAAGGCACTACATTTTACACACATATCATGTACTATTTCTACAGGATATACTCTGTTAAGCACACCTCCCAATCACTTATGGAGCCAGGACTGAACTGTCGTCGAGCTTTACTTTTCTCTCTTCCTTGTATTTCTTTGTGCAGCACAAACTGTGCAGAATGTACAATATATCTGGCTGGGGAGAGTGGAGGAGACGAAGGTTATATAACATTATGCAGTGGCAGTCTACCTGGCCAATCACCCTTCTCCCTATCCTTAAAAAAGGCCGTGGATCTCCCAAATTGCACAGGGACTTCTCCCATTTATGAAGATCCTGTTTCTAGACCAGTGGTCGATTGTTAGCATTTGATACACATGGCTACTACTATAAAAGTGTTGGGATGCAGCCCCAACCTGTGTGTATTCATGAATTATTTGTAAGTTATATACGTATGCTACTACATTAATATCATGTTCATTATAACCTGTACAAGAAAAATTTTACATAATGAATAAAAATAGAAGCTCCAAAATGCCCTCCCTGCATCCTAGTAGATGGTCTTGCAAACAATGTTTCTCCAGACCACTGTGCCAATTTGGCAGGTTTAGGGACATAGGTCTGCCACCAATTCACCACATAATCCTGGAAAAGCTGGATCACCGCTTTGAGCCTTGCTTTCCTAAGCTGTACGTGAACACATCAGAGCAGATGCTATCTGAGCACGCTTCCTGGACTCTGTGCCTTTATAAAAAGTGTGCATTGAAGTGAGGCTTTGATATTAAATGCAGGGTTCATTTATTTGTTGTTTAATTTTAGTGTATTCTTTGTGATAAAAAAAACTAAGTATTCTAGCAGCTTTAAAACTCTGTTAATAACATAAATGGTCGCAGTTCTGGAATTTAATTTACTTGCTACCGTTTTCCTCTGCTTATCAGCCATGAAAGAAAGCTACAGAAATATGATTTTCGTCTACAATGGATCCCAAGTAGAATTCACCCCTAGAAAAATATTTTCTCTTACATTTTATAAAAAGGTTATCTATTTGCACTTGGAAATTAATAAACAGTGAAATAGTAGTCTAATGGTCTAAGGTTTGGCTAAAAAAGGTAGAGCATTATAATCATGAATAAACCAAAATCATGTAACTTACTATGTGACACTGAAAACATTTTGCTGGGCATTTATCTAGAAAATTTAATAAACATGTATCATTAATTCAGGTAATTTTTACAAGAGAATCCCTCTTGTAACATATATTTCCCCCGAATTCTTGAGGTATTGCATCAAAGTATTCATCTGGCCTATAAATAAACAGGCTTTATATTTTAAATAAGAAAACAAATGCAGTAAACAAAAGGGAATAAGGAATATAAAACCATCTGAGTCTGAATATCAACTATTCCTTCCTAAGGTTGAACACAGTAAGAAAACATTTTACAAATATCATAGAGAGTGTTAGAATATATTACATTGTTTTCACGCACCCTCTTTTGAAACACAGTTAGAAAAAAGATAAGTGGAATGCGGTGAAGGGGGCAGAGAAAACACTGAATTTGCTTCTGTAATAAGTGCTGTATAAGCCAGTCATATAGAACTCCTTTTGCATGTGATAGAAAGTACCGTTATTTTAACTACACTATTTAAGAAGGGATTTGTTTACAAAATTGAGGACAAGATTAGGCAACAGAAGGAAATGATTAGAATTTTGGAAATAAAATCAATAACTAAATAAGTATTCTGAAAGGCAGTCATGAAAAACAGAAATTCCAGAAGAACAGGAATCTATCAAGACTAACCACTTAACTAACGGCACTTCAAACTGAATACCTGAAAGTCATCCAAAGGTTAAGTGTACATGACTGAGCCAGGAGATGTGCTCAAACGTGGGGCCACATGACACTGGCTTCTAGATATGAATCATATCTCTTGCTAGGTTTGTATGCAGAAAGCACATTAACTTATTTCATGCTTTGTATAAAGATTTTTTCTGTTATTAAAAATGTAAACAGACACCAATCTTAATGAAAATAAATTTTCTCTGTAACTTTATATACGTTTGCATTTATGCTTACTTTAAAACTTAAGAATCTTAGAGGGAAAACGTGTATTTCTGTATGGAATGTAGATTGAATCAAAGTACTGTGTGTGTGTGTGTGTGTGTGTGTGTGTGTGTGTGTGTGTGTGTGTGTGTTTGGAGGGGGGTTTTCACAGATAGATGCATACCAGGATTTGGCTATATGGTGTCTGATCAAGGAATAACAAGTCCAGGAAACCCACACTTTCCTTAAATTCCTTTGCTTTGACAATCCTCCTGCTTTTGAAATTGACTGCAAAATGAACTATTGTGGCAAAAAGAACCGATTCATGCAGCAGATGCTTTGAGTAATACGTAAATTCAAACAGCAAGCACTCTAACATACATTTTTCCTTCAGGCATAAATTCTCAACATTAAAAACAAAAAAGCAGAGAGTGAATTTTATTAACTCTTTCAGTTACTCAGGGGCTTAGCATATGGACTGACTCCCAACATGCCTCCAAAAGTCAAATTCTTAGGGAAGTTACCTTCTCTGTGATTAATGAACATTCTATCACCACCAGTACAAGTAACATACTCTCTCCATCAGACCAGTTACTACTAGAAGTCGAAGTACTTTCAAATGCTTTCGTAAACCATTAAGTGAGCATTCAAAAAACTCTGAGTATCCTTCTGAATATCCTGTGATTCAACAACAAAACCCCATGAAATCAAAACTTCTGTCGACAAACTTGCTAAATTAATGAAGTAGACGGCTCTTGATGAGGCAGGAAGAACCGCAGCAAGGTACAGTTGTGGTAAACTGAAGCACTGTCAAATTTTCCAGTTATTTCTGGCCACAATTTCACTTAAAAGGTCCTATCCCATGATCCAGACTTAGCCACCTTATATGCAGCATCTTAGTCTTAGGCAGATTTTGCCAATTTTGCCCACGACTAATAAGGAAAGATGAGCTGTAACCAGCAACAGGAAAGAGATCCATCCATTCTTACTGATGTGCTCAACAGAGTTTGTGCCAAGAAATGATTCAACTTCATCAATAAACTCGCAGAAGAAATTAGAGAATGCAATTACTGTACCGACTCCAGAGCTCTTTAGGTTTGCAAAAATTTTGGTGTAAACGAAAAAAAAAATGCTATACTAATCATTAAATGTGTCAGAACCCCAGTTTACGTAATTTGATTGCATTAAACACCCTGCATAAAGACTCTCTGCGATTTTTCAGCATTTTTGGTTAATGTCTAGACATTTCACAGCTCCTGTTATCTCTACATGAATGAAGAAACCGGTTGCCTTCGGAAGACACGAAGCCCTAAGCCAGCACTTGTTTGATTAGTTTCCTTTGTCCCTACCTGAAAATTGCACTCACTAAGGTATCAAAGCTATCTATCTCACCTCTTAATTCCACGCCGACCCACCTAAAACCATCCACTCACAAAATCAGTCAACATCCTTCCTGGGTACCCAACGCAGGTAGTTAAGTGAATACCTACCAATTCGTCTGGGCCCGGGACACACACACATTCTCCTGTCATCACAACACGGAGCCGACAACATCCACAACCCGCGCGGACAGCAGCAGCGACAGCAGCACCGGCCCATTGAAAGCAAGGCAGAGATGCTCATTAGAGGAGGCGGCGGCAGGGGAGGCGGGAGCGGAGGAGGGGCGAGGTCTCGCCCCAGCCCGGTGAATGGGGCTAGGAGGGGGGAAGAGGATGGAGGAGGAAAAAAGGGGTGGGGAGAAGAAGGAAACCAAACAAACCAACCCACCCCGCGGGAGAGGCAGAGCTACAGTGGAGGCGGCGGGGGCCCCAACGCCCGCAGAAACGCGCCCCGGGACCGGCCCGTCCATCCAGCCCGGGAGCGGAGCCCACGGGCGCGCGGCATCCTCCGCCCGCCCACGCCGCACCGGCTTCAGTCCTGAAAACTGAGGGTCGGCCCGCGGCGGCTGACTGTGGGATCACCCTGGACTCGAGGTGTGTAAGGGGAAACCCTCAGGCAGAGACGCCGCGCCACCTGCGTCGCACCTCCCGGGAGCCCAGCCTCCCGCGGGTCCCCACGGCGCCCCCGGCGCTGACAGCGGGCGCGGCGGGCCCGCCCACCACCCCGAGCCTGCGGCTGCCCCCAGCGCCGCCACGCCCGCTGCGGCCCCGACGCCCTCACGCGCACCTGGCGCTCCGGGGTTAGTCCCTCCGCACGCCCGCGGCCGCCGCTCCCCAAGCGCGCCGGCCGCCCCCTCACAACTTTGGGATGGTGGAGGAGGATTCCGGAAGGGCCGGCTCGGGGCCCGGAGTAGGGAATACGAACCGGGCACGGCAGGGGAGGAGCCGCTTCTTCTCAACAAGGAGGCGGCCGCGGCGGCGGCACCTCCGGGCGGTCCTTCCACGCAGCCCGGCGCAACTCCCCGTAGCTCGGCCCCTTGCCCCAGCCCGGCCCACTCAGCGACCCTGCCCCGCAGGGCAGCCACGCTACCCCGCCCACACTTTCGGGCCGGAGCTCTTCCCGCCTTCCGATTGGCTGCGCAGTGGCGAGTGGGCGGAGAGGAGGAGAGCTGGCCGCTGCCCGGCTCGTGGGAGCGGAAGAGCGGCGCGCTCCCCGCCGGCTTTGTGACGTCATGGGGGTCAGACAATCCCTTCCATTCCGCGCGAGGTGCCCATTGGTTCCGCGGGCCCGCCTCACGTGACCGCGCCCGCGCCTGGTTGCCTGGTGGAGGGTGGGGCTGCGCGCCGTTACTGGGTTGGCGGCGGAACGGGTTGGAGGAAGCGTCTGGGCCGAACCAGCATCCCAAAGCGAGCTGGGCCCCGGGACCGGCTTCTGCCTGCCGGGCAGGCTTCCGCGAATCTCTGGCCTCTGGCGGGAGGCTGGCCGAGGCTACCCCGCGCCTTGCGAATGGGCCGGGGCTTCGTAGGTTTAGGCTGTTGGGGCGGCTCCCTGCCCAACGGGAAACTGCATTCGCTGCAGTCGCCCCTGCCTGGAATAACAAGGCGTGATAACCCGGGAGTATCTGTGGTCTCATTCATTTGATACTTTGCAGATTTTAGGAGTGTTGCCGTGGATGTTTTCTGTCATTTTCTGGGCACCTCTCAGGGCCCAGGGAGAGAAAGGCGGTCTAAACAGCAGCAAGAGGAAGTTGTGATGAAGGAATTCTTTCCCCTGTAGAGTAGGTGTGTGCTCACGTTTTCTGAAGGGCTTTGAAATCAGTATTGACTTACTTGCCCTGAATGGTTACAAGGAAAAGGGTAGAATGCAGTCTGCATTTGTGACGAAGTGGGAAGAGCCCTGGACTCTTGTGTCAGGACTTTCATCCAAGTCATTTCCTCTCCATAAGACTCAGTTTCCCCTTCTGTGAGACGAGTTGTATTGGGGTGGTATTGGCAGCTTGGGGTTAAAGGGAAGACATGTCAAGGGCTATTTCACTTCCTTCTGTCCACACGTAATCCCCTCTTTATGGGAAATGAGTCACTGATAGTGACTTCTAAAAGCTTCCTCGGAGATGGTATCAGGTAGATCATTGCACTTAACCCGCCTACTGTTAAACAGTTTACTTTGATTTATTAAGCATGTCTGCTTACTAGAAAATAAAGTTCATAAAGTGATGTGAGCTGGATATAAAAACTGTCATGTTAACAGTATTGTGGAGTTTTGTTTTTACTAATTTGCATTATCTGATTTTTATGTAATAAAGGAAAATTTTTATAGACACAAAACAGTGCCAGGAACTGGTTCTTTATAACTCCTACGTCTTTCCAACTGCCTTCTCTATTCTCTAAATAAATTAGAGGGCCTTTTTGCCCAGCACCAGGCTGCCCATGGAACTCTTGTGGCTATCTTTATGTGGCCTTCATCCCATTTTACATGGGTCTTGCCTCACTTCATCCCTCCTTTCTACTTCTCAAATGAGCATCCCATAAGTTTGTAAATATATATATATATATATATATATATATATTTTTTTTTTTTTTTTTTTTTGCGGTACGCGTACCTCTCACTGCTGTGGCCTCTCCCGTTGCGGAGCACAGGCTCCGGACGCGCAGGCTCAGCGGCCGTGGGATCCTCCCGGACCGGGGCACGAACCCGCGTCCTCTGCATGGGCAGGCGGACTCTCAACCACTGCGCCACCAGAGAAGCCCAAGTTTGTAAATATTTTTCATTGTCCTTTATTCTATTGAGTATCTGATTTATGTATCTGGTTTTCTGTGGTCTCATAGAGGCAGTATAGGGTGGTATATAGCAAAGTGAGTAAGAGCACAGCTGGAGATAGACTGCCTGAATTCCAGTCCCAGCTCTGCAGCTTACTGTGTGGCCTTGGGCAACCTCTTCCTGGCTCAGTTCTTTCATAAGTAAGATAGGAATAAAAATAGTAATATTTTAAAACTTTTTAACCTCTCAGGGTTGTATTGAGTTGATACATATCATGTTAAGTAAGTACAAGCAGGTAGTAAGGGCTATATAAGTATCAGCTATTATTAGTATTATAGACATGTCCAGATGAGTGTGTTTGTTTTAATTAAGGACTCCTAGCGAGTAGGAAACCCAGACCCTCAAGTGGAATATGTTCTACAGCTAGATACTAAGAAGTCATAATATTAATAGATTGGAGATTCTTAGAACCTTAGGAAATCAGGTTAAAGTAATTTATTTACATGAGGAATGTCACTACCTCTTAGCCCCTACGTTGCAGACATGGAGACCAGGTAATTGAAGGTAAGTGGATTTTTATTTTGAGAATTTCTGCCTGAGGACTCAGAAATGAAGTTTACACTAGGCTTGCCTGTTGTCTATAAACTTTTTCCTAGTGATTGTGAAAATAGAGTCATGAGACTCCAGAATATATACATCCATATCAATGACTTCTTCAGATCATCTTGGTGGCATATCTCATTATTCCACACCAACATTGCCATTATTCAGAGCACTTTTTAAATTACCTTTTCAAATTGTTTTTGGATCTGCCCAGGAAACTCCAACTTAGTTTACTATAACTAGCACCTTGGTTTTTACACCAAAGTAGTATTGATTCCCTTCTGCTAATAGTTCTGAATGACCTATTTCTGAAAATACCACCCACTCTCAAAAAATTGGTATTCGCCACCAGTAAATATAGTCAAAAGAATTTGTCATGAGAACTGAAGGCAATGCCAAAGTATTTCTGGAGTCAGAATAAAGGCTCCCCAAAGTAATGGCTTTGAAATAAACTCATTTAGAGGTGTAAGTTTTGTTCTCTAGCTACAAAGTTGTATGATTCAGTGATAAGTATGTTCTAAATAAAGTCATAGTACTTCTGCAGAGGAACCAACTGCTTGTACCACTGGGGGAGATTCTTTAGTGTCTCAATCTTGTCTTTCCTCTGGCCTGGCTTTCTTCCTGTCTCTAGATGGAGCTCCATTTGGCCACCCAGTAAATAGGCTTGCTTCAGAAGTGCTGTTTGTTTATCACATGGCCATCTGGCCAAGGCCAGGGAAGGTCTTTGGGTTTGCTGCTCTGACCCCACGGACTGTTTTAGTCACCAGAACACCTGTTGACACTGTGACATTGGAAGGTAGATAAAAGTAGCACTGAACAACACAGGATTGTTGTAAGGGCAGGCAAGGAGAAAGGAAGGGGCTTCTAAAATAGTATGGTACAAAGGAAGCAATGCACAAAAGTACCTGTTTTGTCTACACGGTGTTTTTTGTGATAACAAAAATGAAAGACAGTTCCTGAATTAGACCATTAACATGTAGTCATTTTCTTGCCCTAGAATAAACCTGGAGATGAGCAAGTGCTCAGCCAGATTGGCCTGGTGTTCTTGTGGGTGGATGATAAAAACCCTTGGGGGTATTGGAGGTTAGCTGTGACCACATGGAGATAGTCCAGTAGAATCTCAGTGATGCCAGCCAGGAAGCTTAAAATAGACCTGCAAGTGGGTCTGAGATGCTGTCAGCCTGATGCCTGGTGAACTACCATGGCCTTTGCCAAAATCAGTGATTAGAGGGAAGAGAGGCTGCTAGACACTCATCTTTAACTCCTCCAGGTCTTGGATAGGAAATCAGCAAGTACTTACTAATTATGTAAGCAATAGGTACCTGTTTTATTACCATCCTGGGGTTGAGAACTGCTTCTTTGAAATTAAATTATTTGGAGTTATGCACTGAGATCAACAAATCATCTGTAAGAAAGAAACAGATCATGTAATGTGGCTCATTTCTTGTGGGCCAGAGGCTGTTATAGGTGCATTCAGTTTTGTCTTATTTAATATTTTAAAAGTAGTCCATTCTCATCAGAATACATGAGGCAGTAGTATGTTTGAGGGAAATATATATATCATCGTTCTCTTACAGAATTAGGGACAAAAATCTCCTGGGAAGGAGGAGGCTTCTGTGCATTAATTTAACATGACAAAGAATATGAAAAGTGGGTATCTAGAGTTGCTTTATTTCAGAAATCCCTGCTTATGGTGCTGTCTTTAAATATTAAGGATGATATGTTTAGGGGAAGGGGTATTCTTCTCCAGCCATCAGATAATCAGGCAGGATTACTTTTTCATTCATTACTTTTTGTAATTCTGTAGATAATTCTCCAGAATACAGAGGGTAAAAGGTGAAGGGTTTCAGGGGAACTGAGACCTTGGGGTGGGTCTAGAGCACTTTACAGCAGGTGCCCGGGCATGAGTGCCCCTGAAGCAGGTCACGCCAATATGCGGACTTCAGCAGAAGCTCCCACACTGAACTCAAAAATAGTAGCTGCTGATCTGCACACTTCTTAAAAACTATAATTCTTTGCTTACCTGTACACCTTAACTGTAAGAGTATAAGCTTCTTAAGGGCAGGGATCCTGTCTCTTTTATACACCCATATAAACCCACAGCTTGGCGTATAGTGAGAACTAACAGGTAGTGAGTGCTTACTTTATACTATCCCCTGTTCTAAATGCATTTTCTCATTATATCCTCATAACTCTCATATGAGGTAGGTGTCACCATTATATCCATTTCACAGGAGAGGAAACTTGAGTCTCACTGAGGGTGATTGGCACTACTTACGTAAGTAGGAAGTAGTACAATCATCTGCCTTGCATCTTAGCTTGCGTTCTAAAGCACTATGTTATAGTGACCACTGCACACAATAGGTGATCAATAATGAACTCGTTTCAAGTAGAGACAAAAGTAGCATGTTGCAACAGGTGAATTGTGATAATTGAGGAACTACAGAAAGTTTCACATTTTCATTATAGATTTGAGGATAAACTATATCCTTATAATTGCAAAATTTCCACCCTTGTTATTGTATCTGTAACCAGCAACAAATTTTGCACAGATAAGTGTATCACCACTGAATGGCCATTCTTGTCAGAGCACTGAAGTGTTTGGTTATGTTTTTTCAGGAAAAACAATTGTAGTTTCGAGGTAGGAGATAGATGGGCCCCAGGCTGAGCAGCTACAACTGGCCCCTGCTAACACCTTGAGATAAGACACCTGCAGGAGCATCAGGCCCTGACTGGGTGAAAGACAGAGTGACCACATTTTTCACATTCTTGTGGTCAAAGGGATTTCCTAGCCCACACAGGCATAGAGAAGGTCCTCAGGGTTCAAAGGAAGGAGGGGTGTCAACCCATAGTATGTCCTGCCAAGCTCCCAGAAACCTTCATACTGGAATCCATCTGATTGAGAGATTCATGTACCAGGGAGGGCCCTGAGTCCAGCCAAGTATGGACACAAGTGAGATGATTGGCCAGAGACACTCTGGAAGACTGTATCCACGTAAGCAACCTAAGCCATCCCCATTCTGCGCCTCACTCCAAGTCCACCTGTATGATCTTCCACATGTACTTTGCTTCTAATAAATGCTTTATCTCCTTCACAATCTGTCTCTTTGCTGAATTCTTTCTTCAAAGAAGACAAGGACCAAGGTCCTGCTTCAAGCCACCGCACCCCTTACCCCAAGATATCAGCTATAAAACCATGTTTTCCTTGGAAACTAGATATTATAAATATTTGTAGATGAATACCTAATGTATTCAATTCACATCCTAGTAATAAACTATAGTTGACATGTGATATGAAGTGAACAATTTAATCTATTTAAAGCTATATGTTCAGTTTACAATATTTTATATTTAAGCATATCAACAGGAGAGGGAAAAGTTCACGGAGAGAAAGAAGACAGGAAGAATGTTAATAAGACCTATCGAATTATGTATCCAGTTTCTGCTAGGAATAATGGACTCGGGAAGTCTAATCAGAATATTTAGGGGACTTCCCTGGTGTCCCACTGGGTAAGACTCCACGCTCCCAATGCAAAGGGCCTGGGTTTGATCCCTGGTCAGGAAACTAGATCCCACGTGCCACAACTAAGAGTTCGCATGCTGCAACTAAAGATCCCACACCAGCAACGAAGACCCCGCATGCTGCAGCTGAGACCTGGCACAGCCAAATAAATAAATATTAAGAAAAAATGTTTAGGGAGTTACTAAGGTACAATATCTGGGTTGTGATTTTATCCCTTCTGAAGGCATTGTGGTTTTGTAAAACAAGCATAAGTTGGAGCCAGAGACACCAGAGTTCAAATCCTAGCTCTGCTTCTTACTAGCTGGCTAATCTTTCCAAATTTACCCAATAGCTTCAACACTTTTAAAATCTAAAGAGCGTTATAAGGATTAATGATAATCTAAAGGAAAATGCCAAATGATGGCTGGCAAATAGCACAAAATAGTAGCACCTGAATGAATTTCCTATTGCCGTTGTAACAAATTACCACAAATTTAGTGGATTAAAATGGCACACATAGCTTACAGTTCTGGAAGTCAGAAGACTAAAATGGGTCTCTGTTGGCTAAAATCAAGGTGTCAGCAGAGCTGCATTCCCTTCTGGAGGCTTTAGGTGAGAATCTGTTTTCTTGCGTCAGCCAGCGATGAAATGCTACTGCAGTTCCTTGACCCATGGCTCCTTTCTCCATCTTCAAAGGGAGAGAGTAGCATCTTCAGATCACTCTCACTGTGATCTCTATTGCCTTCTTGTGATTACATTGGGCCTGCTGGGTGAGAATCCAGGATAATCTCTTTACTTTAAAGTCAGTTCATCGACAACCATAAATCCATCTGCATACTTAACCACCCCCGTGCCATGTAGCATAGCATATTCTCAGGTTCTGGGGATTGTGGTGTGGACATCTTTTAGAAAGGGGTGTTGCTCTGCATACCATAGGGCTTTTCTCCCTTAACACTTGTTCATTCATTCACATACTTATTAAAGGAAAATATGAATAATAAAAGTATCCTTACCCCCACCCCAAGAATCCTTCTGTTTAGGTAGAGAGCTTAGATTTATACATAAAAAAATTAACTGATAATACAAGATAGTATGAACAAGCCCCACTATGAGCCATTCAAGAGGAGAGATCACTTAGATGAATGAGGGAGAAAAAAAGAATCACTGAAAACTTTGATTTTCTACAATAAATAGTAAGGGTGCCCCCTTCCCTCCACAGATGGTAAACGTGATCTTAGTTTGCATTAAGGTAAGAACTGAGGAGGGGATAGCCTCCCTCCATTTCACCTTGGTGAATCCCCAACAAACTTTGAAGGGTATAAAAAATCTTCAGTGGAGCCAGAGGAGGGCAGCCAACAGGGTGAAGAGCCTAGAATCAGAACATGTAAGAAATTTAGGGATATTTATGGTATGGTCTTCAAATACCTAAGTGACAGACACATGAAAAGAAATCTAGATTTATCTTTGAAAGCTCTGGAGTTTGAAAAAACTAGAGTAAATATGTAGAAGTTAGATTTACACTCAGTGTGCTAACTTGATTTGGTTATAGTTTTCTGAAATGGAATGAGCTACCTGAGTTTCCTGTCCCTGGAGGTATTCAAGTAAAATCTAGACAAGTGTCAAAGAATGTGCTCCCAAAGCACTTTGTTCAGGTCTTGAACATTGTACTTACATTGTAATCATTTGCATTCCAATCTCCCTGTGCAAACTGCGACCTCTTTGGGGGCTGAATCTATCATATTCATTTTTACCTGGCTTAGAAGTTACCAAATGAATGTTGGGTTGGTGAATAGGTGATGCATGAATGAGGCTGAGGGTTGGACAGAGTAACCTTTGGAGTCCTTCCAGCTCAGACTCTCAGTTCTCAGCTAGGATTTCAACTAGGTTTAAAGGATGGAATTGGCTGCAGAAAGGGAGTGGTGGTGTTGCGTTCTGGATTTCACAGTACAGAAAAGGCCCAGAGACAAGAGGGAGCAAATGTGAGTGGAAGAGCTATGTTGGGTGAAGAACAGGAATTAGAGTTGGGGCAGGCGTTTGGGTTCTTTAATATCAAAGATGTCAGATTTTCTCATGCTGCAGTCTGGACCCAGGCTGACACTTGACTAAATCCTGATGAAAGAAGAGAGAAAAAGTGCTCTTACAATCCTATTCATTTTGGTTCTACTGGGAAAGACTGGAGACTTACTATGGACTGAAATGTCCCCCACAATTTTTTTTAAAAATTTTTTTAACACCTTTATTGGAATATAATTGCTTTACAATGGTGTGTTAGTTTCTGCTGTATTACAAAGTGAATCAGCTATACATATACATACATCCACCTATCTCCTCCCTCTCGTGTCTCCCTCCGTAACCCCCAATGTGAAGGGTTAGGATGTGGGGCCTTTGGGAGGTGATTAGGTTTAGATGAGATCATGAGGATGGTGCCCTCATGAATGGGGGTGGAGGGTTAGGTCCCTTATAAAAAGAGACACCAGGGAGATTTCTCTCTCTCTCTTCCCCTCTCTCTCCCTCTACCATGTTAGGAGACATGCAGAAGGGGGCCATCTACAAGCCAGCAAAAAGCACCCTCACCAGGAAACAGAATCAGCCAGTACCTTGCTTTTGGATTTCCCAGCCTCCAAAACTGTGAGAAATTAGTGTCTTTTGTTTAAGCTGCCGAGTCTATGGTATTTTGTTATGGCAGCCCGAGCTGACTACTACAGGGCTATTGCCTAAATATGACAGTAAAGAGTTAAAACTCAGAGCTAGGCAGTGGCAGCAAGAATATAAAGGAGGGGTCAGATGGGAAGAGACATTACTGAAAACATTAAGACTTGGTGGTGAGGTCAATAAGAAAGTGTTTAAAGGGGAGGGTATCAAAGAGGTCCAAAGCTTTGAGCATGAGTGACCATGAGGGTGGACATTTATGTCCACTGCGTTTCTTATTGCAATGTAAGGAATATGAGAAACTATTTGGAATATCCAGGATTTTCCACAGCTGTTTCCATTAAGTTTGTGGGGGGAAAAGGACTATTTTTAATATTGATGAGGACGGAAAGTCAAAAGTATTAGGCTGTGAAGGGAAAACCTTTTTTAGAGATGAGCTGTAGTACTGGTAAAACTCTGCCCTGAATGGCAGTAGTAACAGCAGACACTGTTGTATAAGCCCCACTATGGGCTGGTATGATACGAGACATAGTGTCATCATCCCATTTCCTTAAATTACCCCTGAGTGTGAAGGCCTGAGCCTGTACCCCATACAGTGTCTGCTTTAGGGAGTGCCCAAGGAAAATTCTCATCCATGTTAGCACCAAGTATAATCATATGTTTCTTCAATAATTGGATTTTCTTGGGCTTTCCTGGTGGCGCAGTGGTTGAGAGTCTGCCTGACGATGCAGGGGATGCGGGTTCGTGCCCCGGTCCAGGAAGATCCCACATGCCGCGGAGCAGCTGGGCCCGTGAGCCATGGCTGCTGAGCCTGCGCGTCCGGAGCCTGTGCTCTGCAACGGGAGAGGCCACAACAGTGAGAGGCCCGTGTACCACAAAAAAAAAAAAAGGGGGGGTTTCTTTTTAAAGTTTTTGGACTCTGAGCTAACATCTGACCTTATGTGTGTGTGGTGCAGTTGTGGGGGTGGGGTAAGAGGAGGCTGGAGGAATTATGCTAAGTTTCAGAGCCAGATTGTGGCCCAGTTTTAACATGTGTGTAATGTATTATTATTATTATTTTTTTTTTTTGCAGTACGCGGGCCTCTCACTGTTGTGGCCTCTTCCGTTGCGGAGCACAGGCTCCGGACGCGCAGGCTCAGCGGCCATGGCCCACGGGCCCAGCTGCTCCGCGGCATGTGGGGTCTTCCCGGACCGGGGAACGAACCCGTGTCCCCTGCATCGGCAGGCGGACTCTCAACCACTGTGCCACCAGGGAAGCCCGTAATGTATTATTTTTTAACCTCTTTCCCATTTCTTATTTTTCCCCTATCGTTGTTTTTCTATCCTCCCTCCTCTTTTAATCTATGCTTCCTTATATTTTATGTATCCCTGAAAGTAGTCTTAAATTTGTTCTGGAACAAAGGAAATTAAGTATAAATATATTTCTATTTATATCAGTCCCCATTTTATAGATGAAGAAGCAGAGGCTCAATTAATTTATCTAACTTACCAAAGATCACAGTGGGTGTATTAGTTACCTATTGCTGAGTAACAAATCACCTCCAAAATTAGCAGTTTAAACCAACAAACACATTTTTTCTCACTTGGTTCCTGAGGGCCAGGAATCTGGGAGCGACTTAGCTGGGTGGCTCTAGCTCAGTGGCTGCTAAGGTTGCAGTCAAGCTGTCTGCTGGGGCTGTAGTCATCTGAAAGCTTGACTGGGGCTGGAGACTGCTTCCAACTCACTCACATGGCTGTTCACGGAACATTTCAGTTTCTTGCCGCACAGGCCTCTCTTTAGGGCTGCTCACAACATAGGAGCTGGCTTTTCCAGAGCCAGTGATCTGAGAGAGACAAAGAGAGAGACTTCGAGGCAGAAGCTGCAAAGTCTTTTATAACTTAATCTCAGAAGTGACGTACAATCACTTCTGTATCCTATTGGTCACACAAACCAACGCTGGTAAAGTTTGGAAAGGAGTCCACAGGGCATGAGTCCACAGGGCATGAGTCCCAGGGGTGGGATCCTTGGGGCCTGCCAGCCTCAGTGAGGAAATAATGTAGCTGTGCCTGCATGATGTTGCTTCTACAAAAGCACTGCATTCAGATATGCTCAAGTTTGGCCCCCAGAGCTGTTTTCATTTCTTTAGCCTGAAGGATAGGTGAATGAGCACAGCAAGCTGTGAGGCTCTGGGTTTCAGTTTTCTTCCTCTGATCCCGCTTACAGTTGCCAATGCTGCCACAATTTTATCCATAAAGCTTCGTGTAGCTTCGTAACTATTTAATCACTGCTAAAGGTAAATTTAAATTTGATCCATAAGACAACACTAAATGATTTAACTGTTGGGTACCGCTAAGAAGTGAAAAGTAATAGCTAACATAACACTGTATAGGCTGACAGCCTCTGAATTTGTCAATTGTTTCTTAAGAGACAGTCTAGGGAACAATTGATTATCATTTTAATTCCTTCCCCTTTTTATGTTCTTTGCTTCATGGAGATATATGTGTATAAAGGATAGAAGTTTTTGGTGATTCCGCCCCCCATAAGGTGATTCCACCCCTCATTTGTCAATGTAATGAGAAAATCCATAAAGATATTTTTATGGAATATATTTTTACTGCATTGCTGATCTGTGGCCAAATTATGTCAGGGTAATAAATTAGGACATGTTGTTTTCCTGAATTTAGGAAACTGCCGGGTCAGTGTTCAGTATTCAGACCACAGATCCATGACTCACCAATAAACCACCTGCATAAATGAACACAGTGGATCTCATCTGCTGCTGGCTATTACCCTACCTCTTGATTCTTATTCTGTTCTGCATCCGGAAATTCCATTTTCATTTGAGGTATGTATAAATCGATGTCACTCTCCATGTTTAAACACGACCCCAAACCAATTTCTTAGCCGAGATTGTTTTTCAGAACGATGATGTTGACTAATTATTTAAACTTCAATTAAAATTTGCAAGCCATAGCTGTGTGCCAATGGTATTTGATGTTGTTATAACTTCCTTTACATATCTCTAGGACCTCCCTCCAGGGCCTATTGTGGTATGCCAGTTTGCAAATAAGATGGTCAGTTTTGTCTAGGGAGAGAATTTTCTCTTTACGTTTGACTGACTTATGTACAAATTAATTTGATAAGTTCTCTTAGAGTGCTTACTGTGTTCTAGGTTTTGTGCCATGTTCTGTACGTGGATAAAAGGGTAAGACACAATCTTTGTGCCTTTAAAAACTTGTGGTCTAGCTGCTAGATAAATATTGACAGGAATAATTATGAGGGCTTCCCTGGTGGCGCACTGGTTGGGCGTCCGCCTGCCGATGCAGGGGACACGGGTTCGTGCCCCGGTCCGGGAGGATCCCACGTGCCGCGGAGCGGCTGGGCCCGTGAGCCATGGCCGCTGAGCCTGCGCATCCTGAGCCTGTGCTCCGCAACGGGAGAGGCCACAACAGTGAGAGGCCCGCGTACTGCAAAAAAAAAAAAAAAAAAAGGAATAATTATGAAACAGTGTGATATAGCAGAAGTATTCACAAAATGCTTGAGGAGAAAGAAGGGGATTAGTTCCACCCAGTGGTGGAGGGAGATGATAATCAGGAAAGACCTCTTTTAGATCAGTGGCGGCCAAATGTTGCTCCCAGGACCAGTGCCAGTCTCTAATAGAATTTTCACTGACTTGTGTCAGAGTGAGAATAAAACTAAATTCCATAAGCTAACTTTAAGATTAAAACAAATTCTTTATCTTGCAATTATGTACTGACATTCTTTCTCCTGTTATGTTGTCCTTTGCTTTATGAAGTCATGGTGGTAATATGTATTATTATTTGTTTTCTTTCATTGCAAATTGAAACTTGGCAACCTTGAATCATCCAAAGTTTCATGTGTTCATTCATTTATTGGTCCTTGAAATCCAAAAGGTTACGAGCCCTTGTTATATCTGTGTTGGGGTTGGAAGAAAGATACACTCATATAAAGGCATTCCTGCTGTTTGCCTGTCAGCTGTTTAACCACATCTACATTAAGGGGAAATTAATTTGTGAGAAAGAAAAAAAATACACTTGCTTTTTATTTTTAAATTTTATTTATTTATTTTGCTGTACGTGGGCCTCTCACTGTTGTGGCCTCTCCCATTGCAGAGCACAGGCTCCAGACGCGCAGGCTCAGCGACCATGGCTCACGGGCCCAGCCGCTCCGCGGCACGTGGGATCTTCCCGGACCGGGGCACGAACCCGTGTCCCCTGCATCGGCAGGCGGACTCTCAACCACTGCGCCACCAGGGAAGCCCCACTTGCTTTTTAAAACTGGTTTTGAATGTTTTTCTAGTATGTGTCTGGGGGAGTGCAGGGGGAGGGTAGGTGTAAGAGAAAAAACACTGTGCCTGCACTGGTGCAGAATTTGAACTGTAGCATTGGAAAGCCGCTGTTGCCAACATGAATACTAGTTTTAGAAGGATTCCCACCCCCGTCTCACCCCCACCCACATAAAATCTTAAGAAGTTTAGATAAAATTAAGCTTGATGATTGTAAACCTTCTACTTCTTTCCAGGTGTTGGATTAAAAAATAACCTTTGTATATACGGGCCCTTTATTTCCCCTAATTTTTCACCAGGGGACAGGAGAAAGAGTGAGCCGTTGTATCTGTGTGTCTGAGCAGGTCAGTGGCAGTAGCATATTTAACGTGTCACATTTTCAGTCTGCCTTGTTCATCTCACCTACAGTAGAAAAGCTTTTCATCTATTTGCAAATGGATGCCTCTCAGGAGTTGAGCTATATCCATAATTTTAGAGAATGTTTCATCTTTGAAGAGGGATTCAAAGAGAATGACAAAGATGATAAAAGAGCTGAATATCAAAAGATATTAGATTTAAAAAGAACACTTGTAGGGATTCCCCTATGTGAACTCTGGGGCAGTGATCTTACAGGAACTTATCTGCCCTTAGTTCCTCCCAGCATAAATACTTTAAGAAATGATCAAAGATTTCCTTGAAAATTTGCAAGACAACACTTGTAAATAACAGGCTCTTCTTCTACTGTGCGTTTGGAAGCAGCCCCGTGTGTGGTGAAGTAAGAACCTCTGAAGTCAGAGGATTCAAATTCTTGCCCACTCCTTACTACTGTCAAGTCACAACCTTGCTAAGCTTTAGTTTCCTCCTCTCTACAATGGGAATAATAGTCTTACTGCATAGGGCTGTTGTAAAAGAAGTAATAAGCATGCAACAAGCACAAACTACTACTATTCTTATATTTAAAGTTTTATTATTGCTACTTTCTCC
Source organism: Aethalodelphis obliquidens (assembly GCF_003676395.1). Lineage (NCBI taxonomy): Eukaryota > Metazoa > Chordata > Mammalia > Artiodactyla > Delphinidae > Aethalodelphis > Aethalodelphis obliquidens. The sequence continues at coordinate 4,512,205 of NW_020837983.1, read as the reverse complement.
TGGAAGGAGAGCCTCTCTCCTGGCCCTTCTCTCCTTCTCTGCTCTGCACTGTCTTCCATCTCTGAGTCTGGAGGGTCTTGATTCAAGTGAACATGTGTATTGGTTGATTCTTTCAGCTTCCTTGAAACCTCCATCTGCACATGAACAATGACAACAAAATAATGTTTATAGGGCAGATCATTTATTTTGCTTAACTGTCATATATTAAAGCAAATGAATCAAAATTGTATGTCACAATATTTCTAGACAAAATCAAGTACAGAAAAAAATGTGGGGTTTTTTTGTTTTGTTTTGTTTTGTTTTTTTGCGATACGCGGGCCTCTCACTGTTGTGGCCTCTCCCATTGTGGAGCACAGGCTCCAGACGCGCAGGCTCAGTGGCCATGGCCCACGGGCCCAGCCACTCCGCAGCATGTGGGGTCCTCCTGGACCGGGGAACGAACCCGTGTCCCCTGCATCGGCAGGCGGACTCTCAACCACTGCGCCACCAGGGAAGCCCAGAAAAAATGTTATTTAAGCAAATTATATACTCTATTAACAATCCACAGGCTTCGCTCTCCCCATGACCTTTAGCAACTCAGCAATGGAATATTGGAAGAATATAAACACACTAGTGATGATGAGATGATGGAATATTCCATGTCCTTCCTGGTTCCTGCTTTGCAAAGAGAGAGAGAGAGAGAGAGAGAGAGAGAGAGGTAGAGAGAGAGGGAAACATGGCCTCAAGGGATAGAATCGTGATGTGGTCTGGCACACAGAGGTGTGCTGTCCACCCTGAAATGACCAGCTAAGCTGTTGGAGATTAAGATAGAGAAGTTAAGAAGGGCCCTTTACACACACTCCCAAGCAGCAAATTTTGTAATTAAGTTAAAAGATGGTGAAGGGGTCATGAGGTTACATCTCTTGCTTAGAAATGTTGAACTGACCTAACCTTGAAAAGTACTGAGTCATTCCTTCATTCAACCAATAATTGTTGGACACCCAACGTGCACCAGACACTGTTCTGGACACTGGAGGGCAAACAGGACCTAGCCCCTGTTCTCATGGAACTTGCAATCCAGTGGGGAAATCAACGTGTTAGGGGAAACACTGACTGAAGCTGCCCACCCTGGCCAGCACCACAGTAACCATTTGCATGAGTTATTTTACAACAGGAGGTCCTGGTAAGCACGTGGAACTAACAAGCCACCACCAACCAGAAGAATTCGGGAAAGGTCAAAAGGAGACGCCAGCCCGTGTGTCCTACCAACCTCCCAGAATCCTCCTCGCTGGAATCCAGCTTGGCTGAGCCATGCGTGCACCACCAGGAAGGACCCTGAGTCAGAATGATTGGCCGGAGACTAACCCAGAAATTAATCCCATCACCATAAAACCCGGGACTGTGAGCCACGTGGCACAGCAGTCCTCCTGGGTTCCCTTTCCCTCCTGCTCTCCACGCGGGTGCTCCTTCCCACTAAAGTCTCTTGCTTTGTCAGCACGTGTGTCTCCTCCGACAATTCATTTCCGAGTGTTAGACAAGAGCCCACTCTTGGGCCCTGGAAGGCATCCCCCTTCCTGCAACAAATACAGAAAAAACTCCACAGGAATTCACAGCAGAACCAAACTTCCGGTGGCATAGGAAGGCCCTGAGGGTGGCCTTGGTGACTGATGGGTCATAATCACCCTGCTTAATGTTCACTCAGAGATTTAGGTGTGTTTTCGTGTTATTATACTAATTACCAAGGCAGTAATTTCCAATTAAAGCCACAAGGGGTTTTGACCTCTCAAAAATGATTGACATGGCTTTGGAGATCTATTTTTGTCCTGCTTTCTCAAGTTCATGTTCTTTGTGGTAGCCAACAAGGAAAATACCACGCTGCCACAAGTGTAATTTTATAAGCTCTATGTTATCCGTGACACTTGGGCTGTCGTGATGCTGACATGCTGAGAAGCAAACCTTTGATTTACCTAATGTAATTTTGTGCTTTAAGCATTGGGGTTATCTGCCTAGGGCTTTACTCTTTGATATAGTTAACTTTTTTTGGTATGCCTTCTTAAGTTTCAATGTAAATTTTAATGAGTCAGAAATCTTGCCTGAGACCAAAACCTCGATAATATTATATGTGCTGGTGAAGTCATGAGAGTGACCTTCAGATTTCTGTGGGCAGGTGGTTTGTAAAGGAGGAGGGTTAGTTTTAACCTTAACCCCCCTAGAACCCTTATGGAAAACATGTGGTAAATCAAGTAGGGCATGTTAGGTGTTGCATTTCAGCTGTGGAGTGATATCTAATACCAAGTCAGCATTTGTTGTTTACTCTGGATGTACTACTGTATTAAGTAGTTAAGAACAAGTCTTCTCTCAAATATCCCCCTCAGATAATTCATTAATTACAACAGGAAAAAAATGGTAACTTTACAGTGGGGAGACCTGACAGGTACCACCATCACCAGCGAACCCGACATCCTCAGCGATGGCGTTGTTGACCGCCATGAAGTTCTGCCAGAGATGCCATGGGAAGTGCACAGCCTCACCTGGGTAATATTCCTACCAAAGAATGGTTAACCTGAATCTAATCATGAGGAAACAAGCAGACAAAACCAGATTGTGGGACACTCTGTTAGGCAATTGGCTCGGACTCTTCAAAAATGTAATGTTGGAAAAGATTAAAAAAAAAAAGTGGGTAAATGCTCCCAATTAAAAGAGAAAGAGACCTGGCAGCTGGAGGATAAGATGCTGAAGGAAACTGAAGGAAAGGACAGTAGACGGAAGGGGAGGGGAGGAAGGAAAAAACTATCTATAAAAGATATTTGGGGGGAAGTTGGAGAAATTTGAATATAATCTTTATTTGATTATCCTTTTGGTGTTAAATTCCTTGAATCTGATCATTATGAAGGAGAATGTCTTTGCTCTTAGGAGATACATAATGAAACATTTTAGATGTGAAATGTCCTGAGGTCTGCAAACTTTCAAGTGCTCAAGACAAAAGTAAACATAGAAAGAATAAGAGAGAAATAAACATGGCAAAATGTTAATTGGTGAGTGTAGGTGTAGGCAATATGTGTGTTCATTGTGTTATTCTTTCAATGTATCTGTCTAAAGTTTTTCAAAACAAAAAAGAGGGAGACAAGGGAAGTCTATTTGAGGGAAATTATTATAGAAATCTGGAACAAAAACAAGAAGTAAGAAAACATACATGCATACAACTTAGCTGTGATGCCTCAGAGGAATAAAGCCCAGGACGGGGGACAGACCGTGGAGTAGGAGTCACAAAGCTTGTGTTCTGGTGTGTCCTCGGCCATCACCCTCCCTGGGATCATGGGAAGTTTGCCTAACTCTGTATTCATTTCCTAGGTCTGCTGTAACAAGTGCCACAAACTACACGGCTTGAAAAAAACAGAAATGTATTGTCTCACAGTTCTGGAGGCTGAAGTATGAAATCAAAGTGTTGGCAGGGTCAGGCTCCCTCTGAAATCCAGAGAGAAGCATCCTTCCTCTCCTCTTGCTCGGTTCTGGGGGGTTGCCAGCAGTCCTAGGCACTCTCAGCTCGCAGCTGCAGCCCTTCAATCTCTTCCACCGTCTGTTACATGGTGTTCCTCCCTCGTGTGTCTGTCCCAGTATCCCTCCTCCTCTAGTAAGGACAGCAGTTGTATTGGATTAGGGTCACCCTAGTGACCTCATCTGAAGCTTGATTACATCTGCGGAGACTCTGTTTCCAAATAAGTTTGCATTCACAAGTGCTGGGGTTAAGGCTTCGACAGATCTTTTCAGGGGATACAATTCAACCCATAACACTCTCCATCCTCGTTTCTCCAACTCCCAACAGGTGTGGGGTATGTGGTGGAGCTGGTCTACCAGAAAGCACTCTGAGGTCCCTTCAGCTCAGAGAGTCTGAGGCTCCAAGTATCCACCATTCTAAGTGCAGAATTAGTCATCCTTGGACAACTAAGGAGCCCAAGAGAGAATGATTAGAAGGAAGTTCCAGGTCATTATAAAACAGATAAGAAACATGGTCTTTGGAAACATGATTCATGTACATTCTTGGCATAGCAGGCTATTTTGCTCATCACAGTCACCTTTCTGGTTTTCATTTTTATTTGTTGAATGATTGTTGGTTAAAAGTTTTCTAAGCTGAATTCCCATCCTGTTACCCATAAAATTACATAAAATGAGTTGCTAGAGTTAAAAAAAACATAACTTTCACATCACAACTGATTTTAGATGTTGGCTAGGCTGCCAGCTGGAGCAGATTAACAAGGAAAATCAAGACTCCTCTCTCTGTCTTTGTCCTTCAGGCTAAAAAAAGGCAAGATAAGAAGAGAGGACGCTCTGTAATGAATAAGGGTGTTCGTGCCTCCTGCTGGGTCAGCCCTGGGTATCTGGAGGAGGAGACCCTTTGAGGCCCTGGGGGTGGGTTCTGGCTGGGAGGAGAATTGCAAGTGGAGGGGTGGGGGCAGCATAAATGGAGATGAGAACTGTCTACACTCTCTCCTGATGTTCCTGTCCTTCAAAGAGAAAACTGTGTCACAGCCCGGGAAGGGGAAAGCACTGATCACTGAGTTGAAAGAGGACATTTTCCCAGAGTTCTAGGCCCACAGTCCTCAGTGTGACATGTGTACAAAGATGCATCTGCCTCCCTCTTGCGTCTCCCTCCACATGACCTAAGGTGGACACCAGATATGTAAACAAGGACAGGGCAGTGTCCCATCTGGAAATCTCTGACTCGTGTGCCAAAAACCTCAGCAAAATGGAATCTTCTCCAAAATTAAATAGTGCTATTTTTTTCCTGGCTTTCAGAAATTATTTAGATAAACAATGGGTAATTTAATTATAATGTTATTATGAAAGCCGGTCCTGTCACCTGCTGCCAACGCAAGGTAAAAACACTGGGAATTCACACTGTGTTGTTATTATTCTGGTCTTTCTTTGCCACTCCTTCAGCAATGGGAGTTATGGATTTGTCAGCATTTCCATTATTACCTCTTATTTTCAAGGCTTCTGTCTTAGTTGCTGAAATTGCATTGTACTGGATGGAAGCCTAGAGGTAATTTCCTTTAGTGTTATAGCAGCTGCATTCTTTCATGGTTGTGTGTGACTGTGCAAGTGATTTCAATATCTTTTTATTAAAAAATTAATTCATGCGTAAGTCTCAATTCTTTTTTTTTTTTTTTTTTCCGGTCCGGGGGTCGAACGGGCGTCCCCTGTTTTGGCCGTCCCCCTTTCGGGCCTTGCGCCACCAGGGAAGCCCCAATTCTTTTTTTTTAATGCATATAGCTCTTATACAAGATTGAGGTATGAATCATATGAAGTAAACATTTACGAACAGTCCACAACTCAAGAAAGGCATTGCCTTGGCAGTAACAAAACAAGGTGTGGCAAGGAAGTAATGAGATCAGTGTGGTGATTATTAGTCATAGTTCTTTATGGTCATACATTGTGTATCTCTGAGATTTACAATGTAAAACAGAAGGAAAAGCAGATATGGTCTTTAAATTGTGAATTTAAATGATATAAATTATGCTTGTATAGACATTGGGATCTTCTCATCAAATCTTAGAATTCTAGTATCTGAAAAAGACCCTAGATCTTCTTTTATCCATCAGTTATGAATACCTATTCTGTCAATTCCACATTCCCTCTTCTGCCCTTCCAGTAATAGATCAGTTATCTATTGCTGTGTAACAAACAATCCCAATACTTGGTTTTTGGTTAAGGAAACAGTCACTGAGTAGTTCACAATTCTGGGTGTTGGCAATTTAAACTGAGCTCAGCTAGGTGGTTCTTCTGCTAGTCCTGCCTGGGTTTACTCCTGTGGCTACAGTCAGCGAGCGGTTCAGCCAGAAGCTGATTGAATGTGGACGGCCTCATCACGTGTCTCGTGGTTGGCTATGGTGCAGAGGCAACTGTGCCATGTGTCTGCAGCACCCAACAGGCTACCCCAGGCTTTTCACTGGCCACTGGGTTCCAAAAGCAGCAAAAGAGAGCAGATCCCAATTCACAAACTCTTTTCAAGCCTCTGTTTGTATCACCCTTGCTAGTGTGTCATTAGCCAAAGCAAACCACATGACCAGGCTCAAGTGCAAAGAGGTGAAGAGATAGGACTCCATCTCTCTATGGAAGGGACAACATAAATGGAAGTAGGCATCCATTTGTTTTTTATTTGGAAACTGGGGTGCCATCCTGATAGCTTCAGCTGAGATCTCCCTAGTATTCAATCTCACCTGAGAAGAAACAGAAGGGGAGGTAGTTATGGGCCGCTGTGCATAGGACCAAAAAACCTCCTAATGGAAGTGACAATTCATCCTAAAGAGAGAGGAGAGTCCAAGATTGTCCAAGGTCATTAAGTCAGTGATGGGGGTGGCTACACCTCAGCACAGCCCTTATCTGTCCCTCAGATGGCCCAATCCTGCCCCCATGTTCTGTACACAAGACCTGGAGAAGAGGCTGCAATTAAAAGAACAAAACAGAGTTTCAGTGAAGTTTCTAGGGAAGAAGTGGGGATTTAGAGGGTGAAGGGAGTTTCCTCATTTGGGTCTCCTCTGGGGATGGGGTGTGGGGTGTTGGGCTGAACCCAGTCTGCTTCTGGACCAGAGTTGATGTGGGAGAGGAAACTGGCCTGGGACAGGCAACCAGGCGATTGACACAGGCTTCGATGGAATGTGCAGGAGAACCTCACAGCCTTAGCAGGTCAAATCGGGAGAGAGGATTTATTCCCAAGAGCACATAAGACACCCTCTCCCAGATGAACTGGAGGACACTGAGGGAACTCAATACTTATACTCAAGTATAAGTCACAGCTCCTGTGTTTAAGCCAGTGTGTGAGTATGTATGTGTTACTCTGTGATGATGTGTAAGCCATAACTTATATAAGCAACCGTGCTAGAGAAGGGGATCTGGGAGCCCTCGATCAGAGAGAGACTTCAGGGAAGGGATAAGACTGAAGATAAATCTGCAAATATGGGAGGACTCAGGAGAGGATTAAGATGGAGAATATTCCAAAGAGTAATCAAAGTAATCTACCAATGAGGGTAGTTAATACTTTACCGAAAACCCAGCTCTTTTACTAAAAGCTATTTTGTCTTAGATCACCGTGGTGGAGACATGAGAGAAATTGTAGGATCAGAGGAATTTGGGAGGAAGTCTGTCCCCTGATGCCCTTAGAATCTCAATATTTAGAATCACTATGGAAATCAAATTACTTTAGCAATGGCATTGATGAACTACTGCCAGAGTATAAATGAGTGGGGCGTGTGTGTGTGTGTATGTGTATATGTGTGTATGCGTTTAGAATCTCAGTCTTTATTGGCTGCAAGGCTTAAAACACTCAGGCCCAGTGCCAGGGCTCAGATCTTGTTGAAAGCAGCAATGTCAACGCTCAGCACGTAAGGGGGCAAGAGGAAGCAGAAAGAACATAGAAGTCTTAGATAAAATGATGAATAACGTATAACCCATTTATTAATATGTATTTATTTATACGCTATCTTTTGCAGAAGAAAGGTAGGGTGACTTAAATGAATACATTCATATATTATATATTACATACATATAACTTGAGGGCATACATTTCAAACAAGGATGAAATAACTTTTGCATAAATTTTTTTCTGTATTACTATATTTATAGCTTTACACTTGTGGGGACAATTGAATGGTACTTCCATACTCCGACCTATGTAAAAAAAAAAAACAGGTGTCTGTTGTGCAAGTTGGGTCCCTTCTGAGTCACCACCTACTGTGCATCAAGTTTGGAATGAATTCTACAACCTCACCTGGTTTGGGTTAAGGAATAGGCTTTATTGGGGAAAGGGAAAACCTAAAGGCAGATTACACAGAAAGAGAGTACTGGGTTCCCTACTTCCCACAGTCCCACAGAGAGACAGGCAAGCGTGCTTGGCAGGAAATATGGTGTGGGTTTATGTTCCAGTAGAGGAACAGTATCCCTCCTTATTCTGCCTTTTCTATAAAGCAAGTATAAGCTGCCTTGTCAGTGGGAGAATACTCAGGCAGCTTGATCCAGTCTGGATTGGGGGGCCCAGCTGTTTACAGGGGCTGCTGGGAAAGCCAGCAGGCAAGGTCCATAGGATGCTGCAGGCGAAGGATACTACCAGTCCCATGGGAAGCCAAGCTTGGGTGTAGCACTTCTACTGGGAGAAGGAGGTCTCTGGTGCCTGCTAGCTCATTGGTCACGCAACCAGAGTCAGCTGCCATGGTCATTTTCAGACTGTTTTGCTCATCACACTATAGTGAGTGAGAAGTCTGCAGCCAGGAAGCCTAAAACTTGCTATGGTGGCCTTACAAAATTCTCTTCACCTGTCTGACCCTAATTAGAGGTTCTAGTACTTAGCCTACTCTGTTGGTTGTTAGGGAATCAAATGAGATTGACCAGAAGAGAAACAACTAAAATGGGAGGCTGGCAATATAGCCAGCAATATTTTTCAGCACTCTGCTTTTAGAATTAAAAGGTAAATCATACAAGTGAATGTTCATAACTTATCCAAAGTATGCCTTCCAAATGATAAATTCAGCCCGTTCTTCCAAGCCTCAACATATTAGAACTCAGTATAATAAAATAATTGATGCTTAGAATAGTGAGCTGGGGGCATTTCAACATCCCCAATCATCGAAAAGAAGGAATACGGACCAAAGCACAGGAGAGAAAAATTAGCTAATATGTAAATCAAAAACCAAAATAATAATAATCATAGTAACAATAACGGATGGTTGTGGCAGACACTGGTGGCCAATCACCCACCAGGCAGCCCCTTCTTCCTTGCTAGAACCCCCATTTTGCTTTAGCTTTCACAGGGCACCTCCACAGCCTATGAGTAGATCCTTGTTATCCTAAGTCAATCATGGTGCTTCCACAGGCTTGCGATGTGATTCTGGTCAAAGAGTTGTGAGAGAAGGTCTTCAGGGGACTCATGGGAAAGGGTCTCCTTGTCCTTGAAGAAGGGTGGCTGCTGAGAGGTGTGAAGTGTGTGCTGCCTTCAGAATTGCTGCCAAAGTCCCGTCCTCCAAACCCTGTCTCCAATGATGCTGCCTGCCCTTACGGGGTCTCCCGGATTGCTCCCTCTCTCCCCGTCAGAATGACTCTCTCCTCCAGGGCGCCCCATCGTGCCGGACCCTAGGACACATTCCAGCTTGCACTATGTAAACTCTGTGGTGATGGAAAGACCATGGGCTCTGGAGCCCTGCTACCTGGGGGTGCCCCCAGGTCCCTGGCTACCTATTTGGATGCCTGTATCCTACTATCCCATAATTATCCTGTTACTGACTTTCCCCATGTGACTGGGCCCCACCTCAGGCCCATGTCTAATCACCACAGTCTCCCCAGCACCTAAAATGTTCATGGCACCAGAAGCAGCCAGAAAAGTTTTCCTGAAGGAGTCAGAGAGGGAACTAATTTATCCCAGTTGCTTTTATTCCAAGTGATGCAACCTTGAGAAAGTGATATAACCTGTCTGTGACTTTATTTCCTTACCTATAAATTGAGGTGATAACGTCTGTTTGTAAAGGTTATTGAGATAATGTATTTTTTTTTTAGAAACTGTAAATACTAGGGAGGAGGAAGGAAAATGAGGGAAGATCCGTGTCACATGAGTGGGGAGGACCATGTCAAGTAATAATGATGCTATTAATAAGAGCTAGAACTTTTTTAATAGCTGTCACATATGTTATACCATTGTCTCATTAACTACTTCCAACTCTTTGAGGAAGGGATTACTGCACCCATCATAAAGATAACAAAACTGAAACTCAGGGAGTAAAGTACTAACCAGGTGGCAGAGCTGGGATTCAAAGCATGCCTTAGAGGCTAAGCATTAGCATTTCGGTGCCCATCTCAGGGACAAGCTGGTAGCTGGCTCCAGAGAGGCATCAGGCTGAAGACCTGGTCCAGGCTGTCCTCATTTAACACCTATTCTTAATAACTTAGAAGAGAGCAGGCACAGCGTGTGCTTCAAAGACCAGAGACGGAAACCAGAGCTGACGTCCAAAGGAGCTGGTGCAGAGTGGGAGGGAGGAACTGGGATTCAGTTTGGGGAAGTACAAACCAAACTAGCCACAGGGAACTAATCCACAGCAAAGGTAGAGAGGCCAGGAGAGAAAGGACAGCTGAGAGGCTGAAAAGCAGCTGGGCAGACTGATGGACAGGAACGGAGATGCTGCTCTGTAACGTGATGAGGCCACAGTGAGGCCAATTCTATTCTAGACAGCACTCACTGCAGCTATGAAGGACAGAGGAGGCCTGCTCCGTGCTTCTTGTTTATAGAGGTGAGTCCCTATCACAGGTCCAGTGTGTGTGTGTGTGTGTGTGTGTGTGTGGTACACACACACTTTAATACTGACCCTTGTGACCCCCATGAAACACACACATATCCACACACACACTTTGACATTGACCCCCATTAAAGACACACAAACACATTTTGATACTGAGCTCCGTCATACCCCATGAACCTTTTAAACTTTCTTCCTTTCCAGGCTTTGTCTGTGTATTTCCTAGTGTCTCTAAGAGAAGTTGCATCTGTAGAATGCGGGGTAGAGTTCAGAGTGGACGGGGAGGCAAGAGTGAGTAAGTGAAGGAAGCAGCGCTCAAGCACGCTGATGGGCTGGTCCCAAGTTCCAGAAGCTCTGCCTTCAGTCGGAAGCTCTGAGCCTTCTTCTAGCCCGTGCAGAGGCAATGCTGCTTAGTGGTGAAAGGCAGGAGCCAGCACCTTTCACCACCTATGTAAATGTAGGACTGTCAAATGATTCACATTCCAAAATGCGCAAAATTCACCCACAGAGAGTGACACTCAGTTCAAAAGCACAGTCATTTAGGACATTTAATGGAGACGTTTATCTACCTATTATAAAGGAAAAACAGCATGTAAACATTTTATTAATTGAATAAATCAAATACTACAAGAACAATTCAGTTTCATGTATCAAGAGAAAGGTCAGTCTTGGCCTGTTCATAATTTTGCTTAGTCAGTTCTGCAAGTAGAAGACAATGGCATACATTATAAGGCATTGATAAGGATTATAATGGTATCTCTTGATAGAGAAGGAGGGTATGATCTCCCCTCCTCTCACCCCTTACATTCGTCCAGCAGACCTGCTTGAGAAGCTGATCTGGTAGATCCTTTTTTGAGAACTTTGCTTAGTTTTATCTGACAGAGATGCTGAAATATTTTGCCAGTTTCCAAGAAGACCAGTGGGGAAGACAGAATTACTGCTGCTCAGATGCAGTACAACGGGGTGTCTAGGTGCCTTCCACATCCAGTAAGCCACGGTTCTCTCAGGCACAGCACATGCCCTATGAGCTGTGCAACCCCAGGCAAAGTCATACAACCTCTCTGGATATCAGCTCCTTTATTTCAGCAAAGGGAATATTCATAGCATCTCTATCTGCCTTATATAGTTGTTGTGGGGATGAAAGGGCATAATGTATGACAAAGGGCTTTGCAGAGGCAATAAGCCATACAGATGCAATGGGGTAATTTTTGTGCTGTTACGGCTGTCTGTCCTCAACTGGCATCAGTCTGGAGAATTTTATTGCCCCAGGTGAAAACTTCTTTGTTTCCAAGTTAAAGTGGTTAAATATCGTCAAGGACTTGTGGGATAAAAGCATCCATCTTCCGCTCTCACTGGCAATGGAACAGTACCTCTTGGAGACAAGTCTGAATGTTATCTGTGTACCCACTATTACTAAAAACTTTTCTAGACATAATGTCCTTGGATTTGAAAACCATTACCTAAAAAACTCTTTTCCTCTGCAGTTCTGCAGAGCTATTGTGCACCCACACAGATCTGGCCAGCATGGAGCTCAGACACAAGAGCTCCATGGAATTTCAGACACAAGACTCGCTTGTGGTTGAAGAATATTTCCGGAAACAAGCAGGGACTTCAGGGGATGGAGCTGAGAGGACTTCACTATAAAGACCGGTTTATTCATAGAGTCATAAATACTAAATTTGGAAAGTTGTCTAGGCCAGACTCTTCATTTTAAGATGAGAAAATATGGCTCAAAATAGGTTACAGGCTAAGTAGTTACTTTGGGAAAACTTAGTTTTTTCTGATTTCCAGGCCAATGTTCTTTCCATTACATCATTAATAATATGAACAACATCAAAAACCACCACAACAGCTACCATTTATTGAATAATGAGTATGTGTTAGATATTGTGCTATTTATATACATTCACCCATTTAACTCCTGCAATAAACCGATGAGGCAGGTATTGTTCCCATTTTACAGATGAGGAAAATGAAGCTCAGAATTACTAACTACTTGCCCAAGGTCAGGGTACTGATATTTATGTAAGTCCACAGTATAGAGAGCAAGATGGGGTATATGTGTCAAGGATCGGTGCTGTTGTTTACACACAACAGAGTGTCTACAATTTTTTTTAAATTTAGAGATGAAAATTACATCTTACCCCAAATATCAAGGGCCCTGGAAAATATACTCTGAATTGAACTGTCACATAAAACTTACCCTGAAGTGCAGCCTGACTTTCCATTGACAGGAATTAACTAGAAATGAGGGTGTGGCACTTGCCCGTTCTTCCGCATGCCAGGCTTTTAGAATTCAGACACGAGATGAGTCATAAGAGAAATGTGCAGGCTTTTGGCCACAATGGAAATACTCATTTTCCCAATTGCTCGGCAGCAAAACATTGAGGCCAATTCTTTTTGTGTGCTAGGAATGTTAAAGGCATTTTTCAGTCTTAGCGTTGCTTTTAAAATCATTAAACCAACTTCTGTTGCCCCTGCTGTGGTTTCATTCTAAAGATCTACACTCAGGCTCTTTCTCCTCCTGCTTTATGGGAATTATGATGAGAAACTCACTAGGCCTACAATCGTCAGTTGCCACAATAAATTTGCCTGCTCTCTAATGTTGATTTCATATTTTTCCAACTTTCATTAAAAAGCATAACTCCTCTATAGTCTTCCCTCACTCTGGCACAGGTTATATATATACTGGAATTTTAAAACTCCAAGTATGTATTTAATTATAACTCAAAAGATCAAAGAACACTTTTCAGAAATTCTGTCTTCCCTAAAATGTTAACTTTACATTCAACAATGCTATGAACGAAGGTCCTAAAAATACCAGAATGAGTTCTTGAGATTTCTCCAGTACAAAATAAAAGCCTAATAATAAGAGCCAAGGCTCTTTAAGCCCAAATAGACACTGGGTGAAACTTGATAAAAATAAAAGAAGAAAATCTTATGAAAACAATTCTGCAGTTGATTATTAGCTGTTATTGGAACACAGTGTAAAACAATGATGGGAAAGAAGTTCATGATTATTCACTTAACAGGACATTTAAAGAGAAGAATGAGCTGTGATAACTGGGATCTCCACCGTCACACTTTCTTTGTCTCTTCTATCCTTTTATCCATATGTTCATATATCTATTCATGCCCAGCCTTTCAGCACTTAGGGACTCGCGTCCCTACTACATGCTAGACCCTCAGAAACCAAAACTTAAACTGTCATGGTCTGTGCCCTTGAGAAGCCCTGTTAATTGGCAGAAATGGACACTACGTGAACCCCTACAGTATGTTGTAATAGCTGCCACGATGGAGACAGGTACAAAATGGAATGGGGCTCAGGCTGTGTACCCTTGGGCAATCAGGGATAGATTTACTGAGAAGGTGACATCTGGGTGCTAATCAGTGGTTAACCAGCCAGGCGGAAAAAGGGAAAGGGGCCCTCCAGACAATGGGAACAGTGGGTGCAAGAGACACAAATGTCTGAAAGACCATGATTAGTTTAAATGGTGGTATTGGTACTGGGGAAAGAGAGGAAGGAAGGCTGAACCAGTAGGATGGGGTTAGAGTTTGAAGGACTTTTTACTCTAGAGGAGGAATTGGGAGCTATAGGTAACTAGGAGGTAGAGAATATCAAGAGAAGGCCTGGCTTGCTCAGATATATGTTAGAAAGATAACTTGGCTAGAAATACCGAGTAACTGGAAAGGAGAGAAGCCTGGAACAGAGACCAACGAAGATGACAGGGTTACAGGACTACCCCAGTGTTAGCCAGGGTGCTTCAGAAAAATAGACCCAATCGGATATGAGCGTGTGTGTGCACACGTGTGTAAAGAGACTTCTCATAAGGAACTGCCTCACATGATTATGTTGAGTATCAAGGCCTGGGAACTAGGACAGCCAGTGATGTAAGTCCCAGTTTAAAGGTAAGAGAAGACCAATGTTCCAGCTTGTAGGCAGTCGGGCAGGGAGAGAATTCTTTCTTCCTCCGCCTTTTCTCTTCAGGCCTTCAGTAGTTTGGATGAGGCCCACCCACCAAAGGGAGGGGGACATGCTTCACACGGGTCTACCAATTCAAATGTTAATCTCGTCCAGAAACACCCAAACAGACACATTCAGAAATAACAGTTAACCACATATCTGGATACCCCATGGCCCAGTCAAGTTGACACAGAAAATTAACCATCATACCGAGCCAACTCCCCATTCACTAGTCCCCTGGCCCCTCCAAAACCCTGTCCCATCAGCTTCCAGAATGATCTTCCCCAGAAGCCAATCTGGCTCTGGCACTGCCCTGCATGAAGTCCTCCACAGCTTTCCCTGCCTTCAGGTTAGCTCTAGGCAGGAGCAGGGGCAGGAGCAGGTCCGTGTTGATGATCCTGCCTTTCTAGTCCCCGTAGCTCAATTTCTCCTCCTCCTACACCCTAATCACACTCTCTGGATTGCTCCAGAATGAGCTATGTGCACTGGCATCACCCTATTCCTGAATACCTTTAGCCTGGCCTCCCTCTCTCTTCTCCCTCCCCTGGCTAACTCCTGGTTAATCTGTAAGACTCATTTTAGGCCATTCTTCTTTTCTAGAAAGCCTTCCCTGACTTTGCCTCCCTCCTGATCTAGGTTAAGAACCATGCCCCTATGTTCCAAAGCATCCTATTGCATGCCCCTATTTGACTCTTGTCCCACTGTAATGTGATAGTGACAGAAACTGCTCACCATTATTGAATACCCACCATTTGCCAGGCTCCATGCTAGATGCTTTGTATGCACTACCTCATATAATCCTTGTAACAATCTTTGGTGATAAGTATTAGGATGAACCCCATTAAGCCCATGAGAAAACTGAAGCTCAGAGAGGTCAAGTAAATTGCCCAAGGCTGCAACTAGTAAGTAGGAGAGACAATTCAAAGCCTGGTAGTTGGACTCCTAAACCTGGGCTCTTGACCACTGCACTACACTGCTTGAGTTTCTTTGCCCTAGACCATGTGCATTTTAATGATAGGAATGCTCCTTGTCATTGTATCCACATTACCTAGCACAATGCCTGGCATATAGAAGAAAAAAAAAAAGTTTGTCGAATGAATGCAAATGCATGAATGAGAGGTGAAGGTAAGGAGAAAAAGGGAGATGAGAAGTTGTGCAGAGCAATTGTGGGGAACTCCTTTGTGGATTTTAGCTAAGTGGAGAGAAAGAGAGAAAAAGAACAAATAGGGTAATAGCCAGAGGGATACACAAAGTGGAGGAATGTGTGTGTGAGCGTGTGTGTAGATGGAAGGGACTTAATCACATTTCTAGGCTGAAGAAAAGGAGCCAATGAAAATGGAAAGACTGAAGACATAGAAGTGAAAGCGATCCCTTGACAGAGCATGTTCCCAGAGCTCTCGTGAAGAGATGAGATCGAGTGAGAGCTTGGGTGAAGTGAGTCAGCCTTTGGGGATCATATGCACATTCTAAGTTCAAATTTTTACCCCATAATGATATTTCTCGAAGGATGTCTCTCCTTGAGCCTTCCATTTAGAAAGCATTTTAAAAATATTTGCTATGGGGACTTCCCTGGTGGTCCAGTGGTTGAGAATCCGCCTTCCAATGCAGGGGATGTGGGTTCGATCCCTGGTCGGAGAAATAAGATCCCACAGGCTGTGGGGTAACTAAGCCCGCACAGCAACTACTGAGCCTGCGCGCTTCAGGGCCCACGCGCACCTCAACTATTGAGCCCGCGTGCCACAACTACTGAGCTCTGGAGCCCACACGCCACAACTAGAGAGAAGCCCGCACACTGCAGCGAAGAGCCCACATGGCACAGCTAAGACCCGACACAGCCAAATAAATAAAATAAATAAATTTTTTAAAATATTTGTTATGATGGCTTAAATGAATAAAACAAAATCATATGAATCTAATTATCTTGTTTTACCCACATTTGCAGCTGCTCTAAAGGTCAAGTCTGAAACATGCTAAGTAACAAGACTAGGCAGGGCACAGAACATGAGAAATGAAGAGGCCCAAGGAAAAAGATAGTCCAAAGCACTCACTGTGCAGAGGAAACAGAGGCCCAGAGAGGACAGGTAAGTGACCTGGGACTACACAGCTACTGAAGGCCAGCAGAGTCGTACCTGGGCGCTGAATCTTCAGACTCTTACGTGGGAGCTCATGAACCTCACCTTTAATCACTTGGCATCATGAGCTGCACACAAACGGGGAGTCAGGCAGACCAGAGACAACACTTACGTTTGCAAACTACCTTGAAAGGCTATTATGAGGATTAAGAGGTAGTGAGTGTGAAGCACCGCATGTGTTACCTGACATATATTAGGTGTTCAAAAGGTGTCTGTCAACGGTGTGACTCTGCACTGGATCTCCCCAGCAAAGGTGTGCGATTGTGCAAGCGTGTTCGCCTGCATCAAGCCAACAGTTACCCAGGCTGGTTCCATCGCATTCCATTCAGACGCCTGCCGATGCAGGGGACACGGGTTCGTGCCCCGGTCCCGCAAGATCCCACATGCCGCGGAGCGGCTGGGCCCATGAGCCATGGCCGATGAGCCTGCGCGTCCGGAGCCTGTGCTCCGCAACGGGAGAGGCCACAACGGTGAGAGGCCCGCGTACTGCAAAAAAAAGCAGTCGTAGATATAGTGAGTGCAACCTGAAATAGAAACGTTTCAATGCTCCTTCTGGGAACGTCTGAGTTTGCTGACAAAATCCATTATCTGCCCATCTGCAGGACCCGGGCTCAGATCTGAAGATGGGTATTTCACCAAGTGCAGTCTGAGGCCCTCTGCCCTGGGCCTGGCAAATTCACCAGATTCAGAAACATTCCGCTGCCCTGCGCTCCCCGTTCCTACGTCCCCAGCTTGTAGGAGGCCTTGGATAGGCAGGCTGGCTGGTTCTGCACACCTCACTCACTGTGCTCTCCACCACAGGCCTCCTGCAGCCTCCCCAGTGGGGCAGGAAGAGAGGCCGCTGCGAGGGGGCCAGGGGAATACCCTTGCTGGGAGGCCAAGCAGAAGAGGCTGGGGCTTTGCTAACTTAAGAGGTTTAGGCATATGTTTTTTCAGACCCCTTGGGCCCTAACATCGAGAGCTCTAAGGACTGCCTGTGTTCCCTTCGGCTCCCACGGCCACTCTCTTTTCGCTGTCCTCACTATACTCCCTCCCTGCTCACGCCCTGCCGGCAGGCCGAGGGAGCCTCGTATGAGCCGCTGGACTGGACTCCCCTGTGTGGTACAGGACGTGCTCCAGGCTCCCATCTTCCGCCTGCTTCAAACCTTCTCTTGTCCAGGACTTCCCACCCTCAGCCCTGTTGACATCACTTCCCAGATTCTGCTTTCTTTCTGGATTTCATTTAGCAGCATCTTTGGACCCACTCCCTCAGCACCATGCTGACAGCCTAAGGGCAACAGAAGGCCTGCTCTTGGCCAGACTTCAGGGGAGGGGCTTCAGATAAGGTCTAGGTTCTGTTCTGCGGCAGACGTTGCTTTGCCTTCAGCCCAGCCCAGCCGCACCTTGACCTTAAAGTTCCAGTATTTGCATCTCTGTGCCTAAGGGCCTTTGCCCCCAGCTTTGCTCAGAAAGGCCACAGCCCCCAGAGCAGTTCTCAGTGAAGACTGATGGGAGGTGGTATACAGATGCCCAGTTCCCTCCTCCCCCAAGGGGTGGGGTTCCGAGGAGTGTGTTCCACACCATGGTTTCCCCAGGGGTCAAGGTCTAGTCACCCCCTAGGGTAGCTGGCTTAATAGCCCACACATTATTGGCTGCTCTCTCTTCTCTATCACTTTCCCATTCCCCTGCCGGTGGTCCCTGTGTCTCCCAAATAAATGACTTGCCCTCAAATCTCTGTCTCAGAGTCCACTTCTGGGAGAAGCCCAACTAAGACATTTTCAAAATTCTTTCCTTGGTGGAGACTTGAAAACAGATCAGACTAGAGAGTTAGGTGCAAGCGCATAACATTTAAGGAGGCCTTCCCTCTCAGGGTCCTGCAAGTGGTGACCATGCACTCGAGTGACCCCGAAAGGGAGGGCCTCCTTAAATGTGAGCCCTGGGCAGCTCACTGGTCTCACCATAGTTCTGGTCCTGCTTGGGAAGGTACAGGAAGTGGCATCCAGGACTAACTCCTATTGTCTATAACACTCTCACCAGTCTAGAGTTCTTTAATCATCTCATATCCAGGTGTTTGTTGTTTATAGAAGTATATTCCATTTTAAAATATAATCTCTGAGATGGGCTGTGATGATTTGAACTGTTGCTAAATTACTCAGTATGGACCATATGTTTAAAAAGCCAACACTACTGAGGCAGGAGATAGATGATCTCCAGGCTAGACATTTACTACTGGCCTCCTCTTCACACTTCCTGCGGGGAGAAGAAGATGGGCTCCAGGCCAGACATCATTATCAGCCCCCTGTTTACATTTCCGGAAGTAAGAGACAAACGGGCTCCAAGACTACATATTTATGACTGGACTCCCGTCTATATTTTGAGATCTGTGCTTCGTTATAAAAACCAGCAACAGAAATAGGGTAGATAACCGGACATCGGACATTTTTATGGCAGGGACAGAGTGGGACTAAACCCTGTTAAAAGATCAAGAGGTCATACATTTCCCATCCTTGGGGCAAGGGAAACATTGCACATGTGCAGAAGGCTCCTTGGGGGTCAAAAAGGAGGGGGCGCCACCCCATAATATGTGATGCTAAGACCGTCCCATAGGCCTCTGGGCTGTAATCCATCTTGGAAAAAAGTTGCGCACACATGTTGGGGACGGTCCTAAGATAGGTCAGGTGTGGAAAAAGAAACCAGATAATTGGCCAAAGGTAAACAAAGACTCGGAAGACCTGCCCTACATAAATGACTTAACCGCCTCTTTACTGCACACACACCTCCTCCTTCGGGAGGACGCCCACACCCCTTCTCTCCGGGTGTGCGTCACTGCCTTGCTTCTATCTTAACTAAACAAATTGTTTCTCTGTGTACTCTCCCAGTTGTTGTTCTGCTATGTCTCTAATAATAAACTTTGTACCTGTTTTCACGGTTTTGCCTCCGTGAGAAATGCATCTTTCACTAGGGGCGAGAGCCAGGGGGTGTGGTGACTAGGATTCTGGTTTTCATCCAGGATACCCAGGTTCAGTTCCTGGGCGGGGAATTAAGATCTCGCTTCACTCCACCATTCACTGCTGCCTCTCCGAGACCACTATTACCTTCATTCATATGTTTTCTCATTCATTTTCATAAATATTTAAGGAATATCTACTACGGGTGACAAAGATTTAGTGATGCGGAAGATGCCCTGGGAACACAGACATGAAAACCATTCCCACCCCTGACTCAAGGGCCATGTCATTATCAGCATTATTATTTTAAAACACACATTTGGACACGTACCCATGGATTTAGTCCTTCCCGTGACTTGCATTTCTTTAGGGAGGTGTCAGTGATGATAGAACCCGATGCTGGGCCCTTTCCAGATGTATTTCCAGTCACCCTCTCTACTTCCCACGTATTCTAGCCACGTGGGACTATTGGCGGGGCTCTTTTTGTAACTTTGCCTGGTCCCGCTGGAATGCTACTTTATCCTTCCAGATTCAGGAGAAATGGCACTACTTCCATGAAACTTTTTGGATTCTTCCTGAAGAATTAATTGCTATTTTAACTGTCCTGGTAACGCTTTTGCATCTCTATTATAGTATTTACTGTATTTCACAGTTTAAATTTTACACATTTGCTTCCAGAGCTAGACTGTAGGTGCCCGCAAAGCAGGGCCTTCTCTTCTCTGATTACCTTCTCACACCTTGTACGGAGACCCTCTCAGAGCCGGTGCTAAATAAACGTGAAGGGACCCATGATTCCTTTGGGAACTGAAAATCTATTAGGATAAACCATCCACAAAATTATTTTGTGAGTCAGGCAATCCTCATTCATTTTCTAAATAAATATTTTAAGAAGAACTTGTACATAAAGATTTACATTCCTCAGCAGGAACACAGTTCATACGGATTCCTAAGAAGTATTAATTAGGAATAGGTTCAGGTGTAAAAAACAAAACAAAACAAAAAATCCCCGAGTAACTGAGGTTTAAAGAAGACAGAAGTTTATTTTTCATGCATGTAGAAGGGTCCAGAGGCAGGATCCAGGGCTGATGTGGTCAAACCATGACCCTCAAGGACTCAGGCTCATTTAACCTTGCTTTTTTGCCATCCGCCATGGCCATCACATCTATTTTTCAGCCGGTTTGAAGGAGAAAGAGCCAGAGCAGGACATAACGGCTCCACCCTGACCCCACCTAACCCCTGACCATTTTTGAAAGTTGCACAACACCTCCACTTGTATTTCATTGGTCAGAACTTAGTCACATGACCATACCTAGCATCAAGGGCAGCTGGAAAATGTAGTCTTTGTTCTGAGGTGGCCAGAATATTATGAATATTAAGTACCAGAAGAGTAAGTGTTCCATTACTAAGGAAGAACGGCAGAAATGGATTTGAGGCAGACAATTAGCAGGCTCTGCTATACCCAACTTACATATCCTGGACCTTGTTTACTTAAGCAAATATAAGCTACTGTCAAACATGTTATACCTAGTACCATTTATACAGCTAGTCCACCAAAATAATATATTTCGTATGAAAAAATGTACTCTGGTCCTCTAGAATAGACTTGGCATTTAGTAAATAATAATAACTAAGAAAGACCACCTGAGAGGGTAGGGAGTGGGTGAAATGGATGAAGGGGGTCAAAAGGTACAGATTTCCATGTATGAAATGAATGAGTCATGGAGATGTGATGTACAACATGGTGACTATAGTTAATATTGTATCACTGTATGTAATATTGTATTGCATATTTGAAAGTACCTAGGAGAGTGGATCTTGAAAGCTCTCGTCATGAGAAAAAAATTTTGTAACTAGGTATGTTGATGGATGTTAATTGGAGTTACTGTACTGTTAAGAAAAAAATGTTGCCTGCCATTCCAGTTCTACAAGGATCAAGACGTTAGCCACTGCAGTAGTCCACCGACAGTGTACCCTGAAGAGCAGTCACGATGGAGAAAAACAGGAAACATTCTTTGCTTTGGATATACGTGCCCCGAGAATTCCCTGGTGGTCCAGTGGTTAGGACTTTGCACTTCCACTGCTGGGGGCAAGGTTCAATCCCTGGTCGGGGAACAAAATCCTGAAAGCTGTGAGATGTGGCCAAAAAAAAAGAGAAAGCCATGGATATACTTGCCCCTAGATAGTTAAGATGCCTATCTAAGGAAAAATTTCAAATGACCACAGATTCTTACATCGTCCTATATAGAAAAGCACTAAAATCATTAACTCGAGATGTCTGTTCTTAGTAATTAGCAGTATTCTTTTGATGCTTGACTACATGCTTTTCCCAGCAAAAAAAATTTCACATGTATCCTGGCTTCTCCTTTGCCACTTTGAAATAGTTCCTCAGAGCTTTCTGAGAGGCTGCCTCCTGGGCTGTAGACCTCAGTAATGTACTCAAATAAAACTTAACTCACAACTTTTATGTCGTGCAATTTTCTTTCCTTTGACAGTGGTGATATTTTGCAATATAGAACAAATATCAAATTGTATGTTGTATACCTGAAACTAATATAATGTATGTCAACTATATCTCATATTAGAAAAAAATTTAAACAAACAAAAAAAAAAAGGATCATCTGAAATTGCTTTGGACACTGCATTTTCCTGATTAACCTGAAATACATCCTCCATAAAGATCAGTTTTTTTACTCAGAAGGTAGAACTTGATATACACGTTGCACTGAAATGAAGCACTTGGAGCTATGTTACCAGTGATTTTGTTGTTGTTTTTAGTGGCATTAGATCAGAATTTTAGGTCAAAACAGTGAGGCCGCAATAAGCCAGCAACCTCAAGTTGGGTGGGAGTTATGAGTTCCCTCCTCCAGCCTCTGTTTCTCCCATAGGGAAGAATAATACCTTCCTTCCAAAGATTTTATGACAATTCAATGAAAAAAGTACATATGTAAAAGGCCTTTCAATTCTGTTTTTTTTCTTTTTTTAATGTTAATCCCAAACTTCTAATTTATCCCTGCCCCCTCAATTTTCAAAATACACCACAGTTTTAAGACTTTTAGGCAGTGAGCAGATATCAAACCATTTGATGTAAAAGATAAAGTAAAACTCAATAGCGGTTGTGCTAGAGCTAACAGAGATTTAAAAATAGAAGGACTGCCCACAGATTGTTTGAATCTCAGGGTTGGACAACCTGCGCAGAGCAGACACACCTCCACATGCTGGGCCAGCAGCCAGAGTTCCCAGGCATTCTACCCCACTCCACTCCTCCTGGAGATGATCTGCATCATCTCCCACCCTGGAGGGAAGAGAAGGGAAAGCCAGCAGGGGCTGGGCCATTGGCATCTAGCTGACTGACCCGGAGACGCATGTGGATCGTGGAAACTGAGGCTGGGACTGGAAAGTTCCTGCCCTGGCTGACGTGTCAAGTCGTAGAATCCTAGAGAAAGCCTCAGGCCCCAAATTAGGAAGTGCATGTAAAAGTAAAGGAGGCACACACCAAGACCTGGGAATCGAAAAGAGACAAAATCAAAGCAAAAGCAGATGGAGAACAAGAACCTGGGAAGATAAATGGGAGAGGCTGATTCTGAGGAATCTCCTCAAATAGCCTGAGGGCCTACAGAGTACCTAGAAGAGACCTGGCTTACAGAACCACCTGGCCAATGTGAAAAATGCCTCAAAGGAAACGTTGACCTACCTTGAGACCCCCTCCCTTTCCCATAATTCTGTTACTGAAAGCAGGACTTGCTGCTACAGTGGAACCTCTTTTTACGGATGCCGGTGGTTTTCAGTCTATGTATGATTTACATACTGCACAAATGCATCCCAGAGGTGGGGGAACAAAGGGGACCTGAAATCTAGCCCACACGTCCTTCACCAGGCCATATTCAGGTGTGGAGCTGCGTCTGCCCAGAGGGAAGAAGAAGCTCATCCTTTGCTCAAGGGCACTGTTATGGACTGAATTGTGTCCCCGCACCCCACAATTCATATGCTGAAGGCCTAACTATCAACGTGATGGTAGAAGGAGATGGAGGTTATGAGGGTGGAGCCCTCATGATGGCATTACTGCCCCCCTAAGAAGAGACCCCAGAGAGCTTGCTTCCTCATTCTCTAGCCACACTCCCCAAGGAAAGGCCATGTGAGGACACAATGAGAAGGCAGCTGTCTCCAACTCAAGGAGAGAGCTCTCACCAGACACTAATCCTGCTAGCACTATGATCTCAGATTTCCAGCCTCCAGAACTGTGAAAAATCAATTTCTGTTTAAGCTACTCAGTCTGTGGTATTTTGTTATGGCAATTGGAGTTGACTAAGACAGGCACCTGCAGGTCTGCTTCCATCACAAAGCCACAATACAGGACGACGGGAGACCTGGCCTCACCCTTGCATGCTGCAGTGCCAACAAAGTGTGATTCCATTTCATTTATAAGACATTTAACTAAATTTTAAAGTATATTCCCCAAATGCACTCAAGTGTATTATGTATTTTTATTTTTATAAATTTTAAATTTATTTGAAGACCATCAAACCACATTATTCTATCTGGGGATAGAATAAAGGTTCTTGCCATCTCTAAGCACATATCTGAACTCTTTATCAAGGTGTCTTATATTTTTGACAGTTACAGCTCTGCACTGGACTTGTACTAAATTCAGACCTGCATGTAATTGAGCAAATGACCTGGGAGTGGTCTGCTGGGGCTAGAAAAAGGACCCCCTAAGGCTAAGATGGGTCACTGTGTCTCAGTATTTTGGGATGAGAAGGGAGGCAGTGTGGTGGATGGTGATCTGACCCGTCTTTTTCTCAGGCTTTCACGAAGGTGAGGACCTCAGACTATATAACCAATTCCATTTGACATTTAACTCATGCAGGAATCTTTCATCGCCCTGAACCCACACCCTCTGTATTAGTTTGTGAGGGCTGCAATACAAAGCAGCACAGACTGAGTGACCTAAACAACAGACATACATTGTCTCACGGCTCTGGAGAGCCTAGAGATTGCAAAATCAAGGTGGCTACAGGGCTTGTTCCTTTCTTCTAAGGGCTGTGAAGGAATGATCCATTCCCGGCTTCTCTCCTGTCTTCTAGACGGCTGTCTTCTCTTCACATCACCTTCCCTCTACGTGTACCTGTCTCTGTCCAAATTTCCCTTCTTTATAAGGAAGCCAGTCACACTGGATTAGGGCCCACCCTAATACCTCATGTTAACTCAATTACCCCTGTAAAGACCCTGTCTCCAAATAAGTTCACATTCTGAGGTACTAGGGGTTAGGACTGCAACATATCTTTTGGGGGGTACACAATTCAAACCCGGGCACTCACCAAGGGATCTTCTAGAGACAATTTGGCTTCCCTGAAGGTTCTCCTACGTAGAGAGAATATGGGTAGCGAGTAGTTGGAGCTCTTCTCCCTGTCAGTAAGTGACTTGTGTTGGGGACAGAAGCTAAAACTCCCTGCCAACCCATAAAACCTGTCCACAATAGTAGAGGAGAAAGGGAACATTTTTATCATTGAATAAGCATTCAACCAGGATGTGATGCACATCACAGGCAATCTGCTAAGAGATTGCAAAGACGGAAAGACATCTCACCTTATATAGTTAAGCAGATACAACTTATTATTTACATATTTTAAACAATAACTAGTCCTAAAGTAGGAGGACTAGGTAGTACCATTTGTCACACATAGTAATTGCCACTTGGTAATCACAGTGACCATTTATGTTAGCTATTGGCTTTATCCCAAGGAGAAATAAACGACTTATATCCTTTTCTCTCCAGTTTTATTGAGATATAATTGACATATAATATTGTGTTAGTTTAAGGTGTATGACAAAGTGATACATGTGTATATTGTAAAGTGATTACTGAAATAGGTTTAGTTAACATCTATCACCACACACAGTTGCAAATTTTTTTCTTGTGATGAGACCTTTCAAGACCTACCCTTTCAAATATACAACACAGTACTGCTAGCTATAGTCACCATGCTCTACATTACATCCCCAGGACTTATTTAGCTTATAAAACTTCTCATATCCTTGTGACAAGAGGTAGGTTTGCAAGTCAGAGCCAGGTGCACCACCAAAATTAGGCTCCTAGCCTCCCACAGAAACTGGCTGCATTATCCTTCTTGACAAGAGGCTTATTTAACTTTTAAAAAGTTTACGCTCATCTCAGAGGGACAGAGAAAGAAATTATAATTAAGTTTTCTAAAGTAGATGCTGAAAGAAAAGGGGGAGGGGATGTGGGTCTCCCTTTTTGTACCGCGGAAATTTTTTTTTCTTTTTTGATTCATATTTACCCTTGTACTTGGCATTCTTATTTATACACCAACTCTTTCTGAGTTTTATTAATGTCATTCAGAATGCCCAAGCCTAGTTCACCATGAAAGCACAGGACAAACTGAGTTGCTGAAGATAAAAATGTAAGGGGAAGGTATTGAACAGAGTTGATTCTACCTTGTGAGATCCTGAGTGGCCAGTTGGGTTTCCTAATGATCCCTCTATCTAATAGCTCTCTGACTCCAATAGTAGTTAGACATTTTAGATATTAAATATTTTTTTTAACATGGTAAATCCAGAACTAATCCAAAATTTAGTTTTTTGTTTTGTTTTTGTTTTTTTTGTGGTTTTTTTTTTGCGGTACGAGGGCCTCTCACTGTTGTGGCCTCTCCCGCTGCAGAGCGCAGGCTCCGGACGCGCAGGCTCAGCGGCCATGGCTCACGGGCCCAGCCGCTCCGCGGCATGTGGGAACCTCCCAGACTGGGACATGAAGCCGTGTACCCTGCATCTGCAGGCAGACTCTCAACCACTGCGCCACCAGGGAAGCCCCAAAATTTAGTTTTGTTCATAGGACTCATTTTCTCTCTCTCCTCTCTCTTTCTCTCCATACCAAGAAAGTTTGCAAAGTCCAGTGGGAGACTAGAGCTTAACCATGTGGAAAACTCTGGGAAGCAGTGTAAACCACATGCCTCAGAATTATCCGACCAAAGAGTGAGAGAGCTGGGCTATGTATACACCACCTCCCATCAGTCACTGGTGGAGAGGGCTACTCCTAGATGTTAATTCCTGGGTACTTCTGGCTTCAGGGGAAAAAAGGCCCTGGAAGGTTCCATAAGAAGCCATTAGGTGCAAAGATGTAGATGTCAGTAGTTGGAAGTCTGCCATTATGTGGCAGACCATCATATCATAGAAATGATAGCATTTGAAGAATGCCAGCAGTCACTGACAACTACACTATATAGAGGCTTTGTATATATCATGGTAAAAAAAATGGCTCAACATCTTGTATTTATGGAGCATATATTCTATTGAAGGGAGACTAACAATAAACAAAAAAATACAATAAATAAGTAGATTATATAGTATTTTAGAGGTTGATGAGTATAGGATAAGAGAATGGAAGTGTTGGATGGGAGAATGGCAGGTTGTAGTATTAAATATGGTGGTCAGTGTAGGCATCTTTGAAAGGGTGACATTTGAACTGAGTCTTAAAGGAAAAGAGTGAATTAGCCATGCAGATACCTGGGGAGAGCATTCCTGTCCAAGGAAGAGCCATTGCAAAGGCCTTAAGGCAGGAGCATACCTGGTGCGGTCAAGGAACGCCATGGCCAATGTGGCTGGAGTGGAATGAGCAAAGAGAATGATAGATGAGGCAAGAGAGGTAAAGGGGCCACATCCTGTGGGGTCTTGGGGGCCACTGCTTTTACTCTGGGTGAAATGGGAACCCACTGAAGAATTTTCAGGAGAGGAATGACAGATCCAGAGTAGACCAGCAAGCAGTAAGAATGGAGCCCATTTAGGGAGCTGTTGCAATGCTCTACCTAGAGAAGATTATGACTTTGCCCAGTTGGAAGCAGGAGAGATGATGGAAAGTGGTCAGATCTTTTTGACCTTTTGGGTAGCATCAAAAGGATTGGCTGAGGAGCTGGATGTGTGAGGGGAGGGGGATAAAGTCTAGTCAAAGACGACGTAGAGTTTGGGATTGTAAGGACAGTGTCACTACCAACTGAGACACTGAAGAAGGTGGCCCTTTATACATTAAACATTCTTGATACATTAAGGAAATTTGCTCTTTGCCTCGTCTCCATTTTTTTGTCTTTTGACTTTGTTTTTGCTATTTAAAAGTTTTCATTTTGTTATAATTAAGTTTAAATCTTTTCTTTTTTTTCTGAGTTTTCTGTCTTGCTTGGAAAGGTTTTCCACAAATCTTGTATTTATAAAATAATACTTGCATGTTTTATTTAGAATTTGTATGGCTTTATTTTATTAGCTTTAAATCATTAATCCATCTAGAATTTGTTTAAGAATCCAATGTTGATGGGTTTTATTTTCAGATGACCACCTAGTTGTTTCAAGGCTTTTATTAAATAATGTTTTCCTCACTGATTTGAAATGCCCTCTTACCATATTCCAAAATTCCTTTGTCTTGGGGTCTATTTCTGATCTCTATTCTGTCCCATGGATTAGTCCATTCAAACTGCTTTCATTAGGATAGTGTTATAATATGTTTTAGAAACTGATACAGGTCATTCTTCCCTTATAACTCCTCATTCTTCCCTTATAACATTTTAATATTTTTCCATATATATTTAAGAATCCATTGCTTTCCATCAGCAAAAGTGTATTGATGTTTTTAGTGGAATAAGGTAAAATGTATAGGTGAATTTAGGGAGTAATGTTATCTTTATAATATTTTTTTCCTACACAAGTCTTTGTTATGTTTTTTCATTTATTCAAGTATATTTTACGTTTTACAGCAACATTTTAAAGTTTTATGTTGAACTCATCCATTTCTCAAGTCTGTCATTAGTCACAGTATCCTTTTTTGTTAGTATAAAATGAGATATTTCATTCCATTATATTTTTCAACTTATCTGTATATAGCAAAACTATTGATTTATTATGACGTTGATTTTGCTGCCACTCATCTTACTGAATACCTTCACTGTTTAATAGTTTTTCAATTAATTTTCTTGGATTTTCCAGGCAAGTCAATCATATTGCTTGCAAATAACAATAATTTTTCTCATTCTTTCCGCATTGTTTACACTTTTATTTAAACTTTTCTTCTAATTGCAACAGTTAGTGCCTTCAAAATAATGATAAATAAAAGACTAGTAGATGTTTTGTCTTAGCTCTACCTTAAAGAATGTCTTGCATTTCACCATATTAAACACAATGCTGTTTTTAGATCTGATTGTTTTAAATTAATGATTATTTAAGAATTTTATAGGCATTAATAAGTTACTCTTCTAAACTAGTCATTTGAATTTACACTCTTATCAAGAAAGTATGAGAATTTTTTTTCTTACAATTTCACCAACCTGTAAAAAGATATTTTATATCTTTGCCAATATGATAGACAAATAGTGATTATTTTTATTTGCTTTTCATTACTGCAGTTAAGATTCTTTTTTAAGAACATATTTATTGGATAAAGCTTTTTCTTCCTTTTATTTCAACTCCCTGCATAATCCTTGGACCACATTTCTATTGGATTGGGTTTTTTTTAATCAAATTTTAGAAGTTTTAAAAATATATTATGGGCACTATTCTTATGTCATATATTTTGCAAACACTATTTTCCCTGTTTGTCTTTTTTTGTTTCCATTTTTATTGTGGCTTTTTTCTATACTGAAATTTTAATATTTAAGCAAACTGGTAAATCTTCTTTCATAGTTTTTCTTTAAAAACTATGAGATTAGTCAATATCTGAAGTTCTCAGATTTAAAGTCCTTTCTCCCAGTCCAGCCCTGGCCTAGACAGGGGTATTAATCTGGATTTACACTCAGTAAGTGATTCCATTATCCGAGCCTCTGCTTCCAACCACATTCTTTGAATCAATGAAACTCAAATGTACTTTTTTCACCTTGAATTACCCACATTAAAAGAATTCAGTATTAAGTTACTGAAGGTGTAATGGCATTTAAAGGAGAATTTCTGGGCCATGACTGATGTGATTAGGAAAACATTCAGGCAATACCGGAAAATACAAAAGAATAAGCAATAATAAAACTTGGCAGATCACTCACTGAATTGCCATTAATCGCCTTGCAGTTTACTTGAAACCCGGCGGAACAGGCCCTTCCTAACAAGCCTTTCATTTCTCTACTTCCCACAATAGCTAGATCCTCAATGTTTTTCAATCTTGTTTTGTAAAAATCATCTTTTATTCTCCTTCACAATCCATTTCTAATTCTACTTGCTTTTTTCAGCTTTCCCTAATGTTCACTGTCTTCGCTGGGCTTCTGGTGCACTATTGCCTTTATTTTCAGTCTAAAATTCCTAACAGTTAGAACGTGGAGGTGAGGGAAGGATGACTTGAGAAGCTTTGAGCTTCCCGGATTGAAAGTGTTCCAGAGAAGAGGAACACCTGTCAGGAAATAGTGGGGCAGGGATTCTAATACTGAGTGGAGTTTAGATTACACGATCTGCAATATTCTTCTCAGAACAAAGATATTGTTTCCAAAGAAGACATACCAATGACCAACAAGCACATGAAAAGATGCTCAACATCGCTAATCATCAGAGAAATGCAAATCGAAACCATAATGAGATATCACCTCACGCCTGTCAGACTGGCTATTATCAAAAAGTCTACGTATAATAAATGTTGGCGAGGATGTGGAAAAAAGGAAACCCTCGTACATGGTTGGTGGGAGTGTAAATTTGTGTAGCTACTATGGAAAACAGTATGGAGGTTCCTTAAAAGCCTAAGAATAGAAGTATTATATGGTCCAGCAATCCACTCCTGGGTATACATCCAGAAAAAAATGAAAACACTAATTTGAGAAGAAACATGAACCCTAATGCTCATAGCAGCATTACTTACAATTGCCAAGATATGGAAGCAACCTGTGTCCATCAACTTATATAGTGGAATACTACCCAGCTATAATACTACTCAGAATAAAAATTTGCCATTTGCAACAACATGGATGGACCTGGAGGGTATTATGTTCAGTGCAACAAGTCAGACAGATAAAGATAAATACTGTACGTTATATAGAGGCCAAACTAGTGGTTACCAGTGTGGAGAAGGAAGGAAGGAGGGGCAAGATAGGGGTAGAGGGAATTCCCTGGCGGTCCAGTGGTTAGGACACTGTGTTTTTGCTGCAGGGGACACTGGTTCAATCCCTGGTCAGGGAACTGAGATCCTGCATGCTGCTTGGCACAACTAAAATAAAATAAAATAGCTACAAAGATATATTGTACAGCACAGGAAATATAGCTGTATATAATAATTTTAAATGGACTATAATCTATAAAAAATTGAATTGTATGTTGTACACCTGAAACTAATGTAATATTGTAAATCAACTACATTTCAGTAAAAAACAAACAAAAATATATTGTCTCCAATAAGCTTTAGCACATGCACACACTCAGATTCAAAAGACTCAAAAACTATTCTGTAAAAGAGAGGAGTGTCTAGGTTAGAAAAATTCTTTATTACCTTATAATTTCGGCTCATTGTTTTGACCAGACCACTTTTAATTTCTAAATTTATCCAGTGTCAGATAGATGGCTTTGCTACATTTAAAAAGTCTAATGATAGAAGGAAGGAAAGAAAGAAAGGAAGGAAGGAGGAAAGGAAGGAAGGGAGGGAGGAAAATGAAAGAAAGAAAGAAAGAAAAAAGGAAGGAAGGAAGGAAGGAAGGAAGGAAGAAAGAAAGAAAGAAAGAAAGAAAGAAAAAAAGAAAGAAAGAAAGAAATGATGACACCAGGTCTAGGCCCACAAGGAGCTGTTTGGCTAAGTCAGTTAAGGCAGCAAAAGCCATGGCCCTGGAGTTCATGACCGACAGTGAGAAGACTGGCTCTCTTTCATTCAACTTGGTTTTAACTCAGAAACAAATAGATCTTCCGTCCCTTCCACACTCAAGGCGTCCTGAGGAAAGAGCAGGGGTTCTGTAACACGGTGTGTTGAGAAAGGCAGCCTCACTCCTTGGTTGGCTTTCAGTTATTGGGGCGTGCAGCGAGTTAGGTGGACCCACTGAGGACATTATCTTGATGTGACTAAAGTAGTCCCAACAGAATGGATAAGTGGCTTAAAATGATTCCTGCAAACAACTGGTATGAGCTCAAGGGAACACCAAAGAAACGGCAGGGCTGGTGCTCCTCCAACTCGGAGAACAAGCTCTTTGTGAGCCACATCGAGCTAAAAACAGAATCAAATCTGGCGAGAAGTTGGTCAACCAGAGTTAAAATTATCAAAAAGGCTATTTAAAATATGGATTTACGTCCACAACCATTAACAATGTAAAGAGCTGTAAGGAAGTATTATGCCTCAAGATATTAGCCTATGATAATATGAAGCCATCATGATTGTCAATACATTTAAAGAGTGAGCATTCAGAACATTATTAATAATGGTATAATTATGAGAGCAAAGGAGGTGAATAACATTAATAAAATAAAGTGTAAGATCCATTTCAATGTAGTCAATACATAATCTTTATCTCATCATTTTTTAATTTCTGTTTTTTATGCCTGTTGTAATCATACATGTATAGAACTGCACACATGTATAGAAATATACCTGAATAGAAACATATGACATATTACTGATGGGGTGCCCAGTGCGATATAGGACAGGACAGTGGATTGCACCCAAGTGACCACCCCAATAATCAGACACTTGATCTCACATGTATCCACTGACAGGAGAAAAAAATTATTAGGCTTAGAACTATGAGTCTAAAAAACAAACAAACAAACAAACAAACAAAACCTATGAGTCTGGGAGATAATGAGATCTATCACTCGAGTTGTTCACACTTAGAGTAAATAGATGGTTATTTGATTATGTTGTGGAAAGATTCAAGTAGCCTTTGGAGAATTAGATTAGATGACTTTTAAAGACCTTTTTTTTTTTTTTTTTTTTTTTTTTTCGGTACGCGGGCCTCTCACTGTTGTGGCCTCTCCTGTTGCAGAGCACAGGCTCCGGATGCGCAGGCTCAGCGGCCATGGCTCACGGGCCCAGCCGCTCCACAGCATGTGGGATCTTCCCGGACTGGGGCACGAACCCGCGTCCCCTGCATCGGCAGGCGGACTCCCAACCACTGCGCCACCAGGGAAGCCCTAAAGACCTTTTAATCCTAAATTCTATATTCTCATGATTCTTCTGTTTCCAATGTATTTTGGGTCAACTTCTTTCAACAAGTTTATCTTACTCTGCCTTTTATTATATTGATTTATGTATGTGTTTGTCTTATGTATGTATTTGTCCCTTCTGGTAGCTTAAATTTTTTGAGGGCAGAGTTTACTTTGTATTACTGGTTGTATCCCCAAATTACCTGAAACCATGTTTTGCAAATTGGAGGCATTCAATAAATGCTTGCTAATTTAAAGAGTGAAGTGTTATCATCTTTAATAAAGCAAAAAATATTGTCTGACTATTTGTGGGATAAAATAAATCAAAATCCAAATAAAACAGTAGAGTAAGTTGTTCAGAGGTCTCAGATTATTTTTGATATTGAATACAGATCAATTTCAGTATTGAATGAACCATCATTTATTAAAATGTTGTCCTTGTGCAGAGAGGGTAGGGGCTGCCTCATCACAACAGGTTGTGGCATTGCATGACGTTTTGCTTTCCCAGTGATTATCAATCTATACGTATTTATTGAGCAGTTATCCTGTGTCAAGAGCTGTGTTGTACACTGTGAGTATTATAATAAATATTAATATGGTTTCTATTGTCAAAGAGCCCAGAATTCAATTCAGGAGACAAAGGAGAAGGCATGTTCATGAAGCAGAGAATGCTGAAATACAAGATGTTACGATGCTATAAATTGGTTTCAACTGAACTCTCTGTTGCTCAGGGACAGGAGGGTCCCTGTGGGCTGGAATGATTGGGGAAGGCTTCTTGGGATAGAACGGCTTTGAGCAGGACTTTGAAAGCACCAGCTGCTTTGGTGTCTGGCGAGAATGGT
Organism: Aethalodelphis obliquidens; assembly: GCF_003676395.1. Taxonomy (NCBI): domain Eukaryota; kingdom Metazoa; phylum Chordata; class Mammalia; order Artiodactyla; family Delphinidae; genus Aethalodelphis; species Aethalodelphis obliquidens. Next base: position 4,478,998 of record NW_020837983.1, on the reverse strand, counting down.
ATCCCCCATCAAGGATCAGCCCTTTTTTAGTGATCCATTTGGACATTTGCTGTTAGAATTCTGGGGTAAAATTCAGGCCACAAATCAGACAGTTTCTTTGTAATCAGAAACATTGATAATATGCTTTGTTGCCATCATAAAGCCCCCAACTCAGTGTTTTTATCTATAACTGTGACAAATTATGGTTGTCCTGGTGCTGAAAATCCCTTCCAGCTGTAAAATATCTGTAATTTCATGAGAAAAGAAAATCTCCAGAGAGAAAGACGGATCCAGGGCACTTGGCCTTGCAGATGGTCTGTCTAGGTATAGCCCGAAGAAAGCAACAAAGCCCTAGGGATACGTGGAGAACACAGCTGGGTGAGGAAACGAAAGCACTATGCTTGGTCTCCATGCTGCGGGCGACTCCAGCACGGATGGCCCTGCTGAGGCTGCTTACCAGGCTTGTCCTTGTGAACATGGACCTGGTTCCCACCTGTCTTCGTGGAAGCGGCAGTCCTGCAGCCACAAAGAGAACTGATTTGGTTTCATCCTTCATCAAATCCATCTTGGCTGCTAAGAAGAACTCAGAGACTCTCAAATGACAGTTCTAGAGAAATGCTTTGCCATTAATGGGTCAAGAGAGAAAGTGACTGTGAGCACAACACGTAGGACAAGCAGAACTCAGTAAAGCTGTAACATCTTTTCTATCTGCTGTAACCGAGGATGAGGATGGCTACATAAGAAGCCAACTATCAGAGACATTTGTGTATTGCTTTTCATTTTTTCACTTAACAAATACTGATTGAGCAAAATGTACTCATCTATGTAACTGTTCATCAACTCAGTAATTCAACAACTTTATATGGACGCTCTAACACATCAGGCATTGTGCAATGTGTTTGCAGTGTGGAGACCAATACCGCCCTGTCCTGCCCCCTAGAAGATGGCGGTTTTCGGAAACGCAGGAGAGGAGGCAGCAGTTCCAATCTACTGTGACAAGTGGATGCCAAGGTAACCCAGAGAGCAGATACTGGTGGCTCATGGTTGGGAATCAGGGAAAACGTCAGGAATGTGAAGCCTTGGTTAAATCTGCAAAGTCTGAGAGGTGGGATGGGAGAAGAGAACCCAGGAAAAAGGATCAGCTGAGGCAAAGGCACAGGGGTGAATATGGTGCGTTCTATGAAATTCATTTACTTCACAAATATTTATTGAGCCTCTCTTATGTGCCCGGCACTGGGTTGAAGCATGGAACACAACAGACAAAGTCCCTTCTTTTTATGGAGCTAATATTCTAGCAGGGCAGACAAATGAGAAATAATAAACATAACAAATAAGTATGCAGCATGTTAGAAAGTGAGACGTACACAAAAAAGGAAAGAAAGAAAAAGCCGAGCAGGGTAGTGCGGGTGTGGAACACCCAGGATAGTTTGATGCTTCTAAAGGGCAGGTGCAAGCAGGAGGTAACTGGGAACCACCTTGAGCTGCTTCTCTTCTTAACTTCCCGGTTGCTCCTTCCCCGTCCATCTTCCAAACTTTTTCTGGAGTGAACTTCCTGAAATTGATCTTATCAGTCCTCTGATTAGATCGTTCACTGGCTGCTCACTGATTTCAGTTTCAGTTCTGAACCCCTTAGCAGGGCACGTGTGGTCTAACCTCTGCTCACCTCAAGTCACTTCTCCTGGGGCTGTGGATGTCTATTGACTGCCTCCCCATCACCAATTTTCCCCTTCATACTTCCTCTCTGCCCAGCTTCAAGTAGAAGCCGATTCACTTATTCTATACCTTGAGTAGAGTAACTGGTTGTGGGGGTATCAGATCTAAAGAGACCCAATGAGGCTTGTGCCTGGAATCTGGGCATTTTTCCTGCTCTGGACCACGTCGTATATAGACATGAGACCTGGAACTGGGCTAGACATTTTAGCAAAACCCTCCGGAAGATAAGTTGAAAGATGGAGGTTAGAAGAAAGGGACTAGTAGAGAGCCTGAGCCAGAGTCCCAGAGACATAGATGACATATGAGTCCTACATCACTGGTAATTGACGCAGCCTCATCACCACCTGGCGATGGGTTAGAAATGCAACTTCTCAGCCCCCATCCCAGACCTACTGAATCAGAAAGTACAGGGTGGAGTTCAGCAATCTGCGTTTTAACAAGTCCTGTAAGAGATTCTGATGCTCTTTAACGTTTGAGAAATACTGACCTACAGCAGTTACTTAAGCCTATAAATCTGCTTTCTAGTTTAAGTCAGTTTGAGTTGGATTTTCCGTTACTTGTGTCACTTGCACAGTCCTGCTGAACCAGTAGGACTCAGGTGGTGTAAAAACAAATGCAACTTCATTTGTGTCCCTCACTGCCCCTGTACACCTGTTCAGTGTGGGCAGTCCTCTTACCACTAGGTGAAAATTTGGGCAGGCCCCATAACTTTTCCATTCCTTTTTTCCCCTGTATTTTGTCTATTGTGGCAAAATATACTTAATCATAAAATATACATTAAATTTACCATTTTAACTATTTTTAAACGTACAGTTCAGTGGCATTAACTACTCACACTGCTTGTAACCATCATCACCATCTACCTCCAGAACTTTTATATCTTCCCAAACTCAAACTCTGTACCCATTAAAAACTAATTGACCATTCCTCCTACGCTCAGCCCATGGTAAGCTCTGATCTACTTTCTGTCTTTTTAAATTTGCCTGTTCTAGATAGCTCATATAATTGGAAATGTAAAATATTTGTCCTTCTGTGACTTGCTTACTTTGATTAGCATAATGTCTTCAAGGCTTGTCCATTTTGTAGCACTTGTCTAAATTTCATTCTTTTGGGTTTTTTTTTTTGCGGTACGCGGGGCTCTCACTGTTGCGGCCTCTCCCGTTGCGGAGCACAGGCTCCAGACGTGCAGGCTCAGCGGCCATGGCTCATGGGCCCAGCCACTCTGCGGTATGTGAGATCTTCCCGGACCGGGGCACGAACCCGTGTCCCCTGCATCAGCAGGCGGACTCTCAACCACTGCGCCACCAGGGAAGCCCCTTCATTCATTTTTAAGGCTGAATGATATTCCGCTAGATGAATACAAGACGGTGGCCAAGATGGCAGAGTAGGAAAACCCTGAACTCACCTTCCATGGACACACCAAAATTACAACTACTTACAGAGCAACTATCAATAAGAATGATCTTAAGACTGGCAGAAAATATTTCCCATAACTAAAGACATAAAGAAGGAGCCACAGTGAGACTGGTAAGAGGAGTGAAGATGTAGTATGGTCAGGACCCACACCCCCAGGTCCTCAACTGACAATGGAAGGAACATCACAATCGTAGAGGCCCTCACTAAGGAGTGAGGGGTCCATGCTCCATAAGGGGCTCCTCAGCCCAGGGGTCCTACATTGGGAAGATGAGCCCCCCAGAACATCTGGCTTATGTTCAGGAGAGACAGAGGGCTATAGGAAACAGAGCCTACACTTTTAAAGGACACATGCATAATCTCACACTGCGTCCCAGCATGGAGGTAGTAGTTTAAAAGGGGCCTGATTCAGAACCTCTTGCTGATCTTGGAGAGACTCCTGGAGAGGCAAGAGACAACCAGGACTCCTAGTTCATTAAGGTACAGGATACAAAATTAATATACAGAAATCTGTTGCATTTCTATATGCTAACAATGAACTATCAAAAAGAGAAATTAAGACAACAATACCATTTACCATTGCATCAAAAAGAATAAAATATTTAGGAATAAATCTAGCTAAGGATGTAAAGACCTGTATCTGGAAAACTATAAGACACTGATGAAAGAAATTAAATATGACACAAACAAATGGAAAGATATACTGTGCTCATGGACTGGAACAATTAATATTGTTTAAATGACCATCCTACCCAAGGCAGTCTATGGATTCAAGCAATCCCTATCAAAATACAAATGGTATTTTTCACAAAACTAGAACAAATAATTCTAAAATTTGTATGGAAACACGAAAGATTTCGAATAACCAAAGTAATCTTGAGGACTTCCCTGGTGGCGCAGTGGTTAAGAATCCGCCTGCCAATGCAAGGGACACGGGTTCGAGCCCTGGTCTGGGAAGATCCCACATGCCGTGGAGCAACTAAGCCCATGTGCAACAACTACTGAGCCTGTGCTCTAGAGCCCGCGAGCCACAGCTACTGAGGCCCACACACCTAGAGCCCGTGCTCTGCAACAAGAGAAGCCACTGCAATGAGTAGCTCGTGCACAACAATGAAGAGTAGCGCCTGCTCGCCACAACTAGAGAAAGCCCATGCGCAGCAACAAAGACCTAATGCAGCTAAAAATAAATTAATTAATTAAAAAGAAAAGAAACAAAGTAATCTTGATAAAGAAGAGCAATGCTGGAGGTGTTATGCTCCTTGATTTCAAACTATACTACAAAGTCACAGTAATCAAAATGGTATGGTGCTGGCACAAAAACAGACACATACATCAAAGAACAGAACAGAGAGCCCAGAAATAAACCCAAGGGTATATGGTCAATTAATCTATTACAAAGGAGGTAATAATATACAATGGGGAAAAGACAACTTCCTCAATAAATGGTGTTGGGAAAACTGGACAGCTAAATGAAAAAGAATCAAACTGGATTACTTTCTCTGTATACATTATGTACGAAAATAAACTCAAAGTGAATTAGAGACTTATAGGTAAGACCTGAAACCATAAACCTCCTAGAAAAATACATAGGCAGTACACTCTTTGACATTGATCTTAGCAATATGTTTTTGGATCTGTCTTCTCAGGCATGAGAAACAAAAGCAAACATAAACAAATGGGACTACATGAAACTAAAAATCTTTTGCACAGCTAAGGAAACAATCAACAAAATGGAAAGGCCGTCTACTGCATGGGAGGAAATATTTGCAATGATACATCTGACAAGGGGTTAATATCCAAAATATACAAAGGACTCATACAATTCAACATCAGAAAAACAAACAACCCAATTCAAAAATGGGCAGAGGATCTGAATAGACATTTTTCCTAAGAAGACAAGCAGATGGCCAACAGACACATGAAAAGATGTTCAACACCACTAATCATTAGGGAAACGCAAATTAAAACCACAATGAGATACCACCTCACATCTATCAGAGTGGCTATCATCAAAAAGACAACAAATAACAAGTGTTGGCAAAGATGTGGAGAAAAGGGAACCCTCGTGCTCTGTTGGTGGGATTGTAAATTGGTGCAGCCACTATGGAAGATAGTGTGGAGGTTCCTCAAAAAAATTAAAAATAGAACTGCCATGTGAGCCAATAATTTCATCTCTGGACATTTACATGAAGAAAACAAAAATATTGATTTGAAAAGATGTATGCACACCATGCTTATTGCAGCATTATTTACAATAACTAAGATATGGAAGCAACCTAAATGCCCATCCATAGATGAATGGATAAAGAAGATGTGGTGTATATTTACAATGGGAAATTACTCAGCTATTAAAAAAAAATGAAATATTGCCATTTCCCACAAAATGAATGGATCTAGAGGGCATTATGCTAAGTGAAATAAGTCAGACAGAGAAAGACAAATACCATATGGTCTCACTTGTATGTGGAATCTAAAGACAAAAGCAAAAGACAAAGCAAAATGAAAACAGACTCATAGATACAGAGAACAAAAGGATGGTTGCCAGAGGGGAGGGGAAGAGGAGAGCAAAATAGGTGAAGGGGATTAAGAGGTACAAACTGACAGTTATAAAATAAATCAGCCAAATGGATGTAATATGTAGCAAAAGAAATATGGTCAATAATATTGTAATAATTTTGTAGGGGGACAGATGGTTACTACCATCTTATTGTGATCATCATTTCATAATGTATGCAAATGCCAAATCACTACATAGGACACCTGAAACTAACATAATATTGTACATCAACTATATTTCAATTAAAAAAATAAATTTAAAACATTTTGCACTTGCTGTATATACCACATTTTGTTTATTTGTTGAACGTTTTGGCTTTTTCCACCTTTTGGTTATTTTTATCTTTTTTAAGAATGAACAATACCTTGATCTCTTTAACACAAAACACAGTCCTGATTCAGAAATTAGGAAGCTCATTTCAATGCATTAACACTGCAACCTTCATTGAAAGGCAAGACTTTCTAGAGGTCTATCCTCCATACCTGCCAGGTAGGACCTCAGCTCTCTGCCCTGGGGTTGTGGAGGAAGGGGTAGGGGCAGCTTCTCCTTCCCTAGATCCTCCTGCCCTTCAGCACTGTTTCTGATTGTAAATCATGCCTGCCCAGGACTAGCTCAGGAAGGAGGGAAGGGGGGTGGGCAGGAAGGGAAACAAAGAAGTTCTTATATGATAGTTTGCACTCTCTGGACCCAAGTGCTATATTGCAAAATTTTTTGTGGATTCATCAGAGATTATAGCATCTGGAGGGGGAAGTTACTTTCAAAAGTCAGCCGTCTGCTCTGCAGCCACAGGCTGCCTTGACTCTCTCAGGCAACCGCCAGGCTCCAGTCCATGGTTCCAGCCACTGCTAGAAACCCACATTAGACTCATCTCCTTGGGACATGGTTAGGGTCAGGACCTCACCTGGTTTTCTTCAGAAAAATTCCTTTATCTAATTAATCTATTTATTTTCATTTTAAAAATATTTATTACAGTAAAAATACATAACATAAAATTTACCATTTTAAACAATTTTAAGCGTACAGTTCAAAGGCATTAAGTGCATTCACACAGTTGAGCAACCATCATCACCACATACCTCCAGAAAGGTGACATCTTCCCAGACTGAAACTCTGTACCCAATAAACACTAATTGTCCATTCCTCCTATCCCCACCCCCAACCCCAGCCAGCATTCTATTTGTTTCTCTATAAATTCGGCTACTCTAGGAACCTTCTATGAGTGGAATCATGCAATATTTGCCCTTTTTGACTGGCCTATTTCATTTAGCATAATGCCTTCAAGGTTCATTCATGTTGTAGAACCTGTTAGAATTCTAATTTCCTTTAAAAGGCCGAATAATGTTCCATTGTATGTATATATCAAATTTTGTTTACCTGTTCATTACTCAGTGGGCACTTGGGTTGCTTTCCCCTTTAGACTATTGTAAATAACACTGCTATGAACATGAGTGTACAAATATATTTTTGAGTCCCTAATTTCACTTCAGAGAAATTTTTATCACAAATCCACTTCACAAATCCTCTCTCACTCTCTACTCTCTCCCTTTGGGATGAGGGAGGGGATTTTAGTGTCCTGAAGTGGGTCCTGGATACTTGGAATATGTTCTCTTGCATCTCAAAGTCTCTGTTAAAATGTAGAACTTAAAATCCTGTTATACAACTGAAAACACATGAACTAATGTTAATCTCTTTTTTTTAACAACTTTATTAGAGTATAATTGCTTTACAATGGTGTGTTAGTTTCTGCTTTATAACAAAGTGAATCAGCTCTACATATACATATAGCCCCATATCCCCTCCCTCTTGCGTCTCCCTCCCTCCCACCCACCCTATCCCACCGCTCTAGGTGATCACAAAGCACCGAGCTGATCTCCCTGTGCTATGCGGCTGCTTCCCACTAGCTACCTATTTTATGTTTGGTACGGTATATATGTCCATGCCACTCTCTCACTTTGTCTCAGCTTACCCTTACCCTTCCCCATGTCCTCAAGTCCATTCTCTAGTCTGTGTCTTTATTCCTGTCCTGCCTCTGGGTTCTTCATGACCGTTTTGTTTTGTTTTTTTTTTAGATTCCATATATATGTGTTAGCATGCGGTATTTGTTTTTCTCTTTCTGACTTACTTCACTCTGTATGACAGACTCTAGGTCCATCCACCTCACTACAAATAACTCAATTTCGTTTCTTTTTATGGTTGAGTAATATTCCATTGTATATATGTGCCACATCTTCTTTACCCATTCATCTGTTGATGGACACTTAGGTTGATTCCATGTCCTGGCTATTGTAAATAGAGCTGCAGTGAATATTGTGGTACATGACTCTTTTTGAATTATGGTTTTCTCAGGGTATATGCCCAGTAGTAGGATTGCTGGATTGTATGGTAGTTCTATTTTTAGTTTTTTAAGGAACCTCTATACTGTTCTCCGTAGTGGCTGTATCAATTTACATTCCCACCAACAGTGCAAGAGTGTTCCCTTTTCTCTCCACACCCTCTCCAGCATCTACTCTTTCTAGATTTTTTGATGATGGCAGTGTTAATCTCTTGTGATAGTTCTTTAACTATGAGTCATAGTCCTGACCTCAGAGAGGAAAGGAAATGCACAACCATTTAGGAACTGCCACGTGCTGGGCCTCAGAAAGAGCTTCGTATGTTTCTACGTCATTAAATTTGTGTAAGGACCCTGCCAGATGAGGGTTCTCATCTTCTTTTCAGGGCAAGAAACTCAACTTCAGATAAGACAATTAGCTTCGTGTATGTGAGGTCCCACAGCCAGAAAACGAAATCCAAACACAGGTCTGGTGGTCTGCTAAGCACTTCCATAATCTTTGCATCCTATGCCAGAGACAAAACTGTGAATAAGTAAATTCTAGAGTACTGATCATATGATAAATCTCAGGAAAGGGGATTATCAGTGTGGGCTGTACTGATTTGAGAGTAGTCTGTACTTAATGTTGAACGTGATCTTGAAGCATGAGGAACATTTAGGCAAACAGAAATTAGAAGGGAGGGCATTCCTGGGGTAAGGACTATACTAGGCAAATAAAAAGAGGAGGGAATTAGTACAGAGTATGTGAGGGACAGAGACTGGACCTTCCTCATTAAGGAGATGGTGCCTGTCGAAGAGCAGCAGGAGATAAGTTTAGATTAGAAGAGCCAGCGCACATTAGAACAGAACTGGAAATCCAGCGTGGCGTAACACATACAGCATGGGGATAGACTTGGATCACTGCCTTGTCTTACTTGTGAAATCTTGGGCAAATCATTTAAACACACTGGTCCTCAGTTTCCTTACCTGTATGGTAGAGACGATCGTACACGTGTTGTAAGAAGTAGTGATGATATTGGGTTGGCCGAAAAGTTCGTATGGGTTTTTCTGTAACACCTTACGGAAAAACCCAAACAGACTATTTGGCCAACTCAATATATGTATAAAGTGTTTGTCCCAGACCTGGCACATAATAAGTGCTCGATATACGGTAGAGGCCTTTGCTACCATCACCATCATTATTGTCCTCATCCACACGTTAGACGGTAGGGAAGCAACGGATATTCCTAAACATAGGAGTGGCTGAGCAGTGGCGGTGTTTCAGGAAGACCTGCCCGCAACAGAATGCAGTCTGATTGCTGAGGGTGATGTCGGAGGCAAAGGGGACTGTCAGAGGACCCTCAGCTTACTGGGGTGTGAAACCAAGGGCTTGAGCAGGTGGAAGGAACTGGAAAGAAGAGGGAAGAGCAAACTAGTGGTTCTTTGAAGGAAGAGTTGGCAGAGCTCTCAGAATCCTGGAAGTGACGTACCAGGGAGAGAAAAGATTCTAAAAAACAGCACACTTTCTAGTAAGAGAGATGAAGGAGGAAGATGGGAACACCAGTGCTGTGAACTAAAATGAAGGAAGGAGGGCTGGTTGGGGAGTGGAAACACCACGGGGGAGCTGCTCTGGTCAGTTCTGGGCTTGTTGAGACCTCAAAGTAAGACAAAACCATACATGGGGTGAGCGGGAACTGATACCAGAAAAAGTGAGGAAAAAAACAGAGTATCTGAGAGAGAGAGCAAAGCAAGAGTCAATTAGAGTTGAATGAACCGGCAACAGTACCCTTCATACAAAGAATTCTTGTTGTCTGAAGCCAATAACAGAAAAACAGTGCACTTGTTTGTACTGTGGGAGCAGCCGCAGAAAGCCGGGAACCACGAGACCCTGCAAGGCTGTCCTTTGCCTACTTGGCCCATGGGTACTACTGCACTGGGCACAGTGCCAAGTGGTCACTGCTGTGGCAGAAGGAGGGAAGATGGTGTTATGGGAAGTTGCACGTTTCCTCTGCTGGGGAACGCTGAGCTTTTGTCCACACATACCTCATGTGTCAGCTCATATGACATGAAGGCAATGCGGCAGCACTGACCCTAATGCTAGGGTGCTGGCTGATATTTGATGTATATTCTGTTGGAAATCCCCTTAACACTTCTAGGTTGCTAGGATACTCTTCAGAACCACTCAGAACTTTGCATGTCTTGAAAGTGTTCATGTAGATCCCCCAAGACTTTAACTGTGACCCACTATATTTAAAAACTAAAGTGGAATTCATCTGATTTAGCAGATAAAACAAGGTTTTATCCTTTGTTTTTTTAAAAAATCGTATTTCAGCAAAATTTACCTAATGCATGAGTTATTCTCAGAGTAAAGGGTTTCTTTTCATTTCAAATCATGTCTGATTATTTCTGTGTTAATCACAATGTTGATCATTATTCCAAGAAACAAGACCGTCAGCATTTGGTACATTTTTTTTTGGTACATTTATTATTTGAGTGAAATGGCATGCATCATTAGCTAGATCCTAGATATGGCTTCCATTTTATTGGTATTCTGAATTCAAGCAGATTCTAAATTAAAGTATTACATTTTATACAAGCAGTATAGTATCGCCAGAAGTGCCTTCTGGATAGGAAGGGGAGAGTAAGGAAGAGATTTTATTCTTGCTTCTGTTGTGGGACTATGCAGATCAGATGTCCAGTTGCCAACTTGACAGAAAAGCTCAAACCTGAAATTGTCGTGTCACTAGCTTTTCCGTTTGGCCCATGTTGCATTATCATGAGCTGGTAGCCCTGGTGATTTTTATTATAGAATTTACATAATAAAATTTAAGATTTACTGATGATGCCCCTCCTATGTTCCCCCAACCTTCTCTAACACAGAAACACTGCAGTGTGTTTAATTAACATTAAATTGTCAGTTCTATGAAGAAGAGACCACGTCTGCTTTATTTACCATTGTATCCCCAGTACAGTTCCTGTGTCAAATTGTGACATGCATCCAGTACATATTTGAATATCTAAACCCATGAATGATGGCAACAAGCTGGTTCATGTGACTAGTTACATGAAATGCTAAGATGTTTCTTGAGTCATTACAATTTTTCCCATCACCTATTGTTTTACCTTAGAATCATAGAAACTTAGAGTTATAGAGGCCTTATAAGTCACGTAGCGCAGTGGTTTTCAACTTTAAATGCACACTGGAAGCATCTGGGGGCTTTACAAAAGACCAGTGCCTGGATCCCACCACCAGAGATTCTGATGCAATTGGTCTGGGATGTGCCCAAGTGCTGGGAGTTCTAAAAGCTTCTCAGGAGACACCAATGTGCAGTCATAGTTGAGAGGCATTGCTATGTTGCAGCCTTTTAGAGATAAGGAAGTTGAGGTCCAGAGAGACTAACTGACTTGCCCCACATCACAGAGTTAGCTAGTGGCAAAGGATGGAAACCCAGGTGTCCTGGCTCTCAGATCAGTGTTCTTCCCACTTATACCTGTGTTTTTCAATCTGGACTCACTCACAAACCATTTACTCTATCATTCAATATTTTCCCTTAAAGGGACTCCTTTTTTAGCAGTTAACCGATTTGTCTTAAAAGAAAATTTTATATCATTTGATAACTGGAAAATCTGTTTCACTTGCTATACATAGATGAGAACTAAAAATAAAAATGTTACTAAGGGGCTTCCCTGGTGACGCAGTGGTTGACAGTCTGCCTGCCGATGCAGGGGACACGGGTTTGTGTCCCGGTCTGGGAAGATCCCACATGCCGCGGAGCGGCTGGGCCCGTGAGCCATGGCCGCTGAGCCTGCGCGTCCGGAGCCTGTGCTCCGCAACGGGAGAGGCCACAACAGTGAGAGGCCCGCGTACCGCAAAAAAAAAAAAAAAAGTTACTAAGTTTTAGCTCGATGAAGTTGCCTGCTGAAGACTCTCAGTCTGAAACGTGTTCTCTCCCTGAAAAGAACAGCAAGAAGAAACAGGTAACTCTCATTGAGGCTTTCTCCTTAACAAGAGGACTGAAAGGGAATTGAAATGGAATGACTAGACATAGAGAATGGAGATTAGGTTTGACATAAGTACACTACCAAGTGTAAAATAGATAGCTAGTGGGAACCTGCTGTATAGCACAGGGAGCTCAGTTCGGTGCTCTGTGATGACCTAGATGGGTGGGATGGGGGGGTGGAGTGGGAGGGAGGCTCAAGAGGGAGGGGATATGGGGATATAAGTATACATATAGCTGATTCACTTCATTGTACAGCAGAAACTAACACAACATTGTAAAGCAATTTTACTCCAATTAAAAAAGAAAAAGAAATAGTGGTCTCCAAGAATCAGCAAATAGGATATGAAATCCTGTGAAAGAAAGATGGCACTTGCTCCCTCTTCTCCCAGAGGGCAGAATCATTCATTCATTCATTCATAAAAAAAGAAAAAAAAAAGAAATGGAATGACTTTTTAACTATATGAGTCAAATAATAAATTTTAGAAGAATGAATGAATTCTTTTATTAATCATGGATTCCGTGTCCGCGTAGCACCTACAACTGCCTCAAATGTCAAGGTGGGCCACATCACATCCTCTCTGAAATCCCATGATGCAGGTGTAATTGGAGCCACAGCTGTTTCGCTGCAGTGGCCATCTAATCAGAGTGGTTAAAGACCAAAATATATTAAGGGTAGAATTCTGGCATAAAAGAAACTGTATAGAAAGGGGAGAAAAGAACAACACAGCATTTTCTTTTGATACGCCAAGAAAGGAAAAACTCACCAAGGATTTCTCTTACTGGGTTTAAAGCTCTTTCAGATTTTTCAGTTATCAAGTTCTGATGCAGATTACAAACTGGTATATTTACTAAGTGCTCTCTCCAGGCAGAAAAAGCAAAAACACTGGGTGGAATGAAAATAGAAGATAAAAAGTGGGTGGAAGACCCTGCTGAATTCTCAGCTAAGTCAAGTCTGATTAGACCACATTTTCTAAAGCAGATGTTTATGTTCTGAGGCAAAAGTTAAACTTATCAGACACACATGGCATGGACAGTGGAATGGGACAAATTATGAGGGACACAAGCCTGATGTCTGTTTCCTCAAGCATTATTCCATACCGAGGAAACGTTTGCTGGAACAATCCTTATGTTCTCCATAGCATTTGAACTTATAGGCACTCATCCACAGTTTCTTTCTTGGAGGCTGAAAACGTCTTTGTCTACTTTGTGCTGTTTAAAAGTTGTCTAATCAACGTTGGCCTAATGCTCTGTCCTTCCTGCAAAAGAGCCAGCTGGGATCTTTGGTTCCATCAGGGGGTAAGTTATAATACAGCCATTTCCCTTTTAACACATTGGCTGGGAAAACTCCCCTGCCAGGAACTAAAAGGCTTTAATTTTATGAATCATCAAAGCTTTTTCTTATACATGATGTAGAATAACCTTTTCTTTTCAGAAGGTCTAATCCCACAGCCTCCCAGAAATCAAGATGTCACCAAATGGCATGTGCGTGGAGCTCAAGAATAACAAAGGCGAGCTCTATTCAAGGCCAAGCTGCCTTCTTGCAGTCTTGCATAACACCCGGTGTTAGAAAACCTCGACCCATAAAACACTCACCTACTTTGTGGAGTTTAAATAAAGCAGAATGGTGTTCCTTTTTAAAGAAGTGCTTTACAGTTATCTTCCTGTCAGAATTTCAATTATTCTATGACTCAGTGGGTATATGTCTAGCTTTTTTTTAATTCTTTTTTTGGGTAAGAATGTGAAGAAGTTTTCCGGAGAAGTTTGTAAAGGAAACGTTTATATAACAATGCTAAGCTGCATCAAATACAAATACAGCTTATTTCATTCTTGGAAATACAATGTTTTAAAAGTAATGTTTTAAGAATTGAGCCTTATCTATAAAAGTGAATGACATTTTCTTTGGTGCATTTGAAAACATGGTAGTTCACTTGGGAATTAACTGACATTTATGGCAGAGTTGAGGTTATTCAATATTCACCTGTCTCAGTCCTTCGGATTCAGACTTCCATAGAAGAAGATAAATCAGGCTGAAATTTCTTACATGCAAGGGATTCATTTTTCCTGGTTTTCACAAAACCTGAGCATCTGTCCTTTCTCTCATCTAGAGCATAGGCTGGCCAGCTGCCCCCTATACCCACCTCCACCTCTGAACACACAGCTAGACTACATTCCCAGCGCTTCGTGCCCGTGACTAGTTCTGGCCAGCAGAACGTGGACAGAAGCGGTACGCTTTTCCGGCCTGGCCCATAGAAACTCCCCGTGACACCTGCGCCCATCATCAAATGGCCAAACACCCAGGGCGGACACTGAGGCCACGTCACAAGCTGAATGGCCGTGTGCCAACCACAAACGTGCACAGCACTGAACTCTGAGTCTGAAATAAGCTTTCATTGTGTTAAATCACTGAGAGTTTAGAGTTTTTCATTGTTTTTAACAGTAACAACCAATACATCACTGTTGTCTTTTCTTCTCTCTTTCCGTCTCCTTCTGCTGTCCTCTTTCCTTCGCTCGTTCCTACTGTCTCTCCTTATCGTGTAATTAGGTCTTTCCGATTTAATAACTAAACCAAATTTCTTTTATTGGATTTGCGATTAAGGCCTTAACAGTGTTGAAATAATAATCAGACTCAATTAATTTAATTGGGAGAAAAACTTCAATCAATTCGACTTTTCAAAAAGCGTACAAGTTAATATTTAGGATAATTTGTATTAAACAACTGAGTAAATAGTGAACATTTTATCTCATTTAGAAATCACATGAGAGCCTCAGGGTAAGTTATCTTAATGCTAATGACCCAGCAGATGTGTACATGACAACCATCTTCTAATGAGGAAAACCGGTGTCCATGCACTTGGAAATCGATATAACCTTATGTTCTCAGACAACTCTATTTGAATGGCACTGTGACTTCCAGTGGGCAAGCATGGGCACTGTCACATCAGGCAGGCCAGAAAAAACACACTCGTACTACATACGACCACGTGAGGCTTCCAAAAGAATTAGAGTTTCAAAGTGGCTTTTAGAAAATCCAAAATGGAAATTCCGATCTGATCTTGTGTAAGCTGCTTTCTTTCAGACTCAATATGGCAACTAACCCTCCTCCTTCTCTTCTTGCTCCAAGTTGGTGATTCTCAAACTGGGCTCAGGGAAGCCCATTTAGAGGTTATCTCAAGAAGTAGGCTCCAGGCAACTCACTCCAGATTTGACTAGAAAAGCTTTATTTTGATCTGTTTTGCAAATTGGGTTTCTGCATAAGCATTTATTTTTGTGTATGAGTGGAGAAGATTCTTTCGCTTTAAAGCAAAAAAACATAGCTTTATATGTTCTACCTGGATATGACATCTACTCTCAGAGTTTTAGTCACACAAATGTCCAAAGACGTCCAAATGTGAACCTCTAGCACATCATCCCACTTGTATTTCACCACCTCCGCTCGCTGGATGCCTCATAGCCACCTCTTCACAATATTCCTGAAATAGAATGCATTATCCTGCCTACCCTCTTCCTGCATTAATGACATAGCCTCTACCTGATTACTCAACAGAAAGCTCTGAATCATCCTGACCCCCTTTCCTTTTCCTCCCCATATCCCAGCAGTCGTTTAGTCCAGTTTGTAAACTGTCCTAAGTATCCATTAAATATGTCCTTCCTCTCCATCCTCGTTGCCACGGCCTTAGTCATACTCCTTCTGGACCATCACAATAGTCCCCAGTGGCTCTCATGTTACTCTGCCCCGACTGCACTGAAATACAGTAGAAATCATAATAGTTCATATTTATCTTTAGCTTGGCAGTTAATAAAATGCTTTCATGTACATTGTCATATTTAAGTATCACCACATTCCAGCAAGAAGACATTGTTAGTCTTCATTTAGATCAGGAGGCCTCAGAAAATTATCTTGATCAGGCATCCTCAGAAAGTCAAAGAGCTGCTGCTCGAACCCGAGGACTCTGAAGCTAATTCAGATGACATTAGCCACACTACCAAAGACACATCAGTCCTTGGCTTTAAGACCTTCAATTCCTCACCACTGCCTACAAAAGAAAACCCAGACCTTTTAGCACCTCGAACACAGCTCGCTCTAATAGTGTCCTGGGAAGTTTTAGAAGTTAGTAGTAGTAGCTAATTTAGTAGTTAACATTCCAGCTCTGGAGTTAGAACACACATTCTAGTGTAAAACCTTGGATAAGTTACATAACGTTTTTAAACCTCAGTTCCTGAAGGTGCAACGTAAGGCTAATAATGGAGTTTATCCCACGAGGTTGCTGTAGGGCCTAAGTAAGATTGTGCCCGTGAAGTGCTTTACACACTGCCTGTCCCATAGGAAGTGCTCAGTGAATGTTGGCTGTGGGGCGGCAATTTACCAGCCTCTTCCTGCTCTATTTACTTTCTATCCTCCACCCTTCAAGCAGCCACACGCTCTGCGATGTCCTCCATGAAACCCCGAAAATCCCATGTGGTAAGCCCCCCACCACTTTGTACACACCTCTACAGTTAGATGCTTGGTTGGGTTATACCACCCGTAAGACCAGGGGTGGAATGTTCCCTGGGGCTGGTCACAAGGTCTCGGAGAAAGTCCCCACAATGGAAGCCTCTTCCCACAAGCTCTCCTAGGTCTCTTGCTTTAGGTGTCTTTGTTCTGCCTCTCCCCCAACCCCTGGCACTTCTGACATCAGTGTTGTTCTCCAGGCTTGCCTGTGCCCCAGCCGGATAGCCCTGCTGTCTAACTCCAGCAGTTCGATGGCTATGTGACCTCAGCTCCGTGTCAGCACAGTTGTTCCTCTTCGGTGCAAAGCTTTGGCATCTGGTCTGGGTTCTTTCTGGCATCTGACCTCCAGCCTCTAGCTCTTCCGAAGCTGATGGCTCCCAGAGTCTGACCCAGAATGGGTCAGATGGGACGATCGTGAATCTTATCACGCTGTTTTGTGTTGTCTGTCTTGTCTTTGATCTTGGTAGGTCCTCCACAGCACCTGGTTTAGAATAAACACTATCAGTGCTTGTTGACTGAATATGAGACAGGCTGGGACCTGCAACCTGGGACCCTTTGCTGCAGTGCTGGCACCTGGACAAATGTCTCCTCAAGCAACAAAATGTAAAGAAACTTAAGGGACTACAAACAACTGTGTTCATGCACAGTTGGGGCAAATTATGGACAACAAGATACAAAAAAACAAAAAACAAAAAGCCCAACTGCCACTTTTGAAGAGCCGGGAGCAAAAGGAGGGTGTTGGGAGCAAAAGCAGGGTACTGTGCATGACCCCTGCACACAACACTACCAAAGGGGTGAGCAAACCACCTAAGCTACCTCTTCAGCCCGATCCCCGGACAAGGCCCTACCCTCACCCCAGATAAGTAACAAGCTCACCCCCGCCCCCGCCCCCCCAGGGAGTGAACAAGCAAGGGAACTTGTTGCTTGTTTTTGCTCCCCCCTGCTATAGCAGAGGCCCCAGTAAAGTTTGCCTGAATTTCTTGTCTGGCCTCTTATCAATTTCTGTTGATTAAGGAGGTCAAGGACCCTGGTCCGTCCCAAAGGAGTGGCTGTGAGTCTTGGGAACTCCTGATATATAAGTTCTTAAGACCACCTAGGGGCATCTGACAGCGAACTCAGTCTTCTGAAACCTCTCAAACACCACAACATTCAGATCAGTGGGAAGTACACGTAACTGTGGTCATACGTGAGGGTTTTATCCCCAGTGGAATTAAGAAAAGCATTCCACCTGTAAAGTGTTTTTTTCCTTAGTTTTGTCCATTATGTAATAATAAGCTTCATTTTATGTGTTTTCAAGATTGACTGCTTTTTGCCAAGCACTGTGTTGATAGTAATTCCTCGCAACTGTACATAATTCCTTGAAAGAAGCCTTATCTTTGTGTACTTTTTCTTTCTGGTGGCACCTTGCTGAGCAACTTTATGAAAAATGCATGCCACAAAATGTTTCTTAAGTTGAAATACACTGCAGTTTTCCAAGTATGTAGCTGAGAAATATTCCCATTTTGTGTTTGATTCAGTTATTATGGCTTTCATTGGATACACTTTTTTAAACCACTGGGCGTTATTTTTGTTTTAAATCTGTAAAACAAAAAAAGTTGCCTAAATGATCACTGTTTCTTCTCAACTCCAGCTATCTGTAGTGTATAGTTAAAAACCCTGGTGTCTCCCCGTCTCAAATGGTCTCAGAGTTAGTCAGCAAAGATCCTAAAATTCTACTGGTTTACTAAAAATAAGAATACACTTTGAAATTATTAAAATTTAAAAACATATACTTTAGAGAAATGCAAATTGATGCAGTGAGATACTGTTACCAAATCCAGGCTCACTCTACGACAGGCCAATGAATCGGTGACGAGTTGTTGAGGCAAGGAACACGACTTTAATTCGGAAAGCCAGCAGACCAAGAAGATGGCAGACTAGTATCTCCGCAAACCATCTTTTTGGGGTCTGGATGCCAGTTTTCTTTATAGAACAAACGGGGGCGGGGGGAGGAGATGAGGAAGTAAAGTAAAAAGGTCATAAGTTTTACAAATATCCCCTGGTATGGACAGCCTCGGGGAGGGGATGTGTTAATGTTAATTTCTTCTTTCTTACAGCCATCCACAGGTGGACAGGGTCCGGATGTTTCCCTGAACAAAGGCATTTTGGTTTAACATTCAAGCACAAGGGCAGGGCTCCCTGAGGCAGGCCATTATGTATAGACAGTATCCTTTTGGTGAACAAAAGCAATGGGGCGCAAGGGTTAATGTAAAAAAAAAAAAACAGATCCAACATGTAGTCAGATTTGGCTCCTCCCTGTTAAAATAGCACAAATTGCCTACCAAAAAGAATGATTATCCCCAATGCCGGGAATATTATCAGACACCACTGGTAGGAATGTACAACCATTATGGAGGACAATTTCACAATATGTATCACCAGACTTAAAAATGCATATTTAAAAAATGCATATAGGGCTTCCCTGGTGGCGCAGTGGTTGAGAGTCCGCCTGTCGATGCAGGGGACACGGGTTCGTGCCCCGGTCCGGGAAGATCCCACGTGCCGCGGAGCGGCTGGGCCCGTGAGCCACGGCCGCTGAGCCTGCACGTCCGGAACCTGTGCTCCGCAACGGGAGAGGCCACAACAGTGACAGACCCGCGTACCGCAAAAAAAGAAAAAAAGCATATAAACTCTGAACCAAACATTATTCTTCCAGAAGTTTCTCCCAAAGAAATGATCGAGGATAGATGCAAAGCTTTATTTTTTTCCACATCTTTATAGGAGTATAAATGATTTACAATGTTGTATTAATTTCTGCTGTACAACAAAGTGAATCAGCTATATGTATACATATATCTCCATATCCCCTCCCTCTTGAGCCTCCCTCCCACTCTTCCTATCCCACCCCTCTAGGTGGTCACAAAGCTTCGAGCTGATCTTGTGCTATGCAGCAGCTTCCCACTAGCCACCCATTTTATATTTGGTAGTGTATATATGCCAATGTTACTCTCTCACTTCATCCCAACCTCCCCATCCCCCTGTGCCCTGAAGTCCGTTCTCTACATCTGCATCTTTATTCCTGCCCTGCCACTAGGTTCATCAGTACCGCTTTTTAAAATTCCATATATATTCATTAGCATACGGTATTTGTTTTTCTCTTTCTGACTTAACTTCACTCTGTATGACAGATTCTAGGTCCATCTACTTCACTACAAATAACAATCTCACTCCTCTTTATAGCTGAGTAACATTCCACTGTATATATGTGCCACATCTTCTTTATCTATTCATCTGTTGATGGACGTTTAGGTTGCTTCCATGTCCTGGCTATTGTAAATAGTGCTGCAATGAACATTGTAGTATGTGTATCTTTTTGAATTATGGTTTTTTCAGGGTATATGCCCAGTAGTGGGATTGCTGGGTCATATGGTAATTCTATTTTTAGTTTTCTAAGGAACCTCCATACTGTTCTCCATAGTGGTTGTATCAATTTACATTCCCACCAACCATGTACAAGGGTTTCCTTTTCTCCACACCCTCTCCAGCATTTATTGTTTGTAGATTTTTTGATGATGGCTATTCTGACCAGTGTGAGGTGATATCTCATTGTAGTTTTGATTTGCATTTCTCTAATGATTAGTGATGTTGAGCATCTTTTCATGTATTTTTTGGCCATCTGTTTGTCTCCTTTGGAGAAATGTCTATTTAGGTCTTCCGCCCATTTTTGGATTGGTTTGTTTTTGTGATATTAAGCTGCATGAGCTACTTGTATATTTTGGAGATTAATCCTTTGTCAGTTGCTTCATTTGCAAATATTTTCTCCATTCTGAGGGTTGTCTTTTCTTCTTGTTTATGGTTTCCTGTGCTGTGCAAAAGCTTTTAAGTTTCATTAGGTCCCATTTGTTTATTTTTGTTTTTATTTCCCTTACTCTAGGAGGTGGGTCAAAAAGGATCTTGCTGTGATTTATGTCACAGAGTGTTCTGCCTATGTTTTCCTCTAAGAGTTTTATAGTGTCTGGCCTTACATTTAGGTCTTTAAAGCATTTTGAGTTTATTTTTGTGTATGGTGTTAGGGAGTGTTCTAATTTCATTCTCTTACATGTATCTCTCCATTTTTCCCAGCACCACGTATTGAAGAGGCTGCCTTTTCTCCATTGTATATTCTTGCCTCCTTTGTCAAAAATAAGGTGACCATATGTGCATCGGTTTACCTCTGGGCTCAAAGCTTTAGCTGAATGGTAGTTCTCAACCTTGAGATTGGAAAAGAAATGAAACAAATGTTTGTGGATTGGCTGAAATGCTGTTTCCCCAACAAGTTGGACAGATCTTTGGGGTGATCGTTCTGTAAGTACTGTAGGCTGGGCACACAGTAGGTCAGCAACTCACACAGACTCTTTCTGGAGCTCAAGTCTCCGGGCTGATTCCACGGGGGTTGGGCTGGGCGAGGCCATTTTCCTTTATCCCCTCCCTGGCTTCGTTATGTGACAAACCAGAGGGAACTGAGCATCTCAGAATCTGAACCAGAGGTTTGAGGAAGAAGAGCCTGGATGAGGTAAGGGAGCCAAAGAGAGGAACAGAGGTAAAAAGCTAGAAGGGAGGACAAAAGAGGAGGCCAGGGCAGAGCCACCCCTATGAGGGGACGAGCTCCGAGAACAAGAGATGACTGGGTGGAAAAGGAAAGCGCTCTCTTTCGCCACCTTCTGGTAACTATGTGTATATACAGCATA
The DNA here is from genome assembly GCF_003676395.1 of Aethalodelphis obliquidens. Classification (NCBI taxonomy): domain Eukaryota; kingdom Metazoa; phylum Chordata; class Mammalia; order Artiodactyla; family Delphinidae; genus Aethalodelphis; species Aethalodelphis obliquidens. The sequence continues at coordinate 4,457,832 of NW_020837983.1, read as the reverse complement.
CAGACATTTTCTGCTCATAAACTCTGCTTGCTCTTCTGGATGGTTAGGACATAGTTACTGGATTACAGTAGAAAGTAACCAAAAGGTCCAACAGTGGAAGATGGACTGAGAAAATTTTTATAGACGACTACTGTAGAGGAGGAAAAATAATTTTCCTTTTACTCTTCTAATTTCTTAGCTGAGACCCCTGTAATAAAAACATTAACAAGAGAAAACCAGGAATTTTATTAACGTATATGTCATGTATACATGGTAGAGACCCAGGGAAAAATGAGGTGGCTCTTAGAATGCAGACTTAAATGCCATTTTAATAGAGAAAGGGGAAGGGAATGTAGCCCTCTCAGCAGCGAGTGAATGATTTTTAGGAGAGATGGCTGGGCACTTAGAAGAGCAGGTGGGAGGTATGATGATTTGTGGTGAAGCTTGTCTGGTCTCCTCTCCTGTGGTAAAAGTCAGTCTTCCCGGGGAGGGGACTTATCACCGTTGAGCTCCTTTTGGAGAATCTGTCTTGAGGCAGATAAAGGGAGTTCAGAGAAAGCCTCTCCCTGCATTTGCTGCTTTTCCAGTAACTATAGCTGAAAACTTAAAAAAATACACAAAGCAGCATATTTTGGGGTCGCATACTCTGCTGCCCTTCACTATTTTCTAAAATGAAATGCTATTTACAATACGCAGTTGAGTGAAAAAAGCAGGTTACCAAAAAAGTGTGCAGCCATTTCAGTGCTGTGAAAACAACACACAAGTCATATATTGTATATATACAGTCAGAAACATGGAAAAAATATGAAACGGTACTCTTTAAGGTGTTAAAAGAGTTCTAGGCCCTGGGGTTAGATACAGAAGCAAACAGGACAGACAAAGCTCCTACTTGTGGACCTTTCATTCTCCTGAAGATATACATAACTTAAGAAACAAGCTAATAAATAAATAAATAATATGTGCCGCATACTGTTACCAGTGCTGGGGTTAAAATTTTGTGTACATGACGTGTGGATATGGTCCATATCTTGATAGAAGTCTCAGTCCTTCTGAGGAGGCAGGCAGGAAAACAGGTTAAGTGGATGCCGCGATCAGTGCTATGGAAGAGGAAGTAAGGTCGCTGTGGGCCTGAAGGGAAGGGGTGCCCGACCTTATCCTGGGGGTCAGGGAAAGCTTCCTGAGGAGGGAAGTCCAAGCTGACAGCTGGAAGATGAGGTAGGAGTTAGCTGAAATAGGGGGGAGCTTTCCAGAAAGAGGCCATTGCAGGTTGGAAGGCCTTAAGGAGGCAGGGAGGTGGAAGAACAGACAGACACGCTGGCTGAATGACACAATGAGTCATTCCGAGAACCGAGTCTGGGTTCTCTGGTGCTTAGAGTTTGAGTGTGGACAGAGCAATGAGAAGAGAAGAAACTGGAGAAGCAAACAAGGGAAGACCATGAAACCATGTTAAGCAGTGTTTGGACTTGACCTTGAGTTACCTCTCAAAGATCATCATGAGTAATTCAAGGGATCAGTAAACGGGGTTAGCCCTAGTATGTTCCTCCTCAGGAGGAAAACATCTTAAAATAATGATGTTGTTAAAATCAATTTCTGAAAAATACTTAATCCAGACTCAACACTGAGGGTCCACGAGATTTTACTCTCATTTTTCTGTAACAATTTGAATTGTAATCTGAGCAGCACTAAAGTAAGCTCTGTTTATCATTTGACAATAAGACATAAATTTCCCTATTGACAGATAAATTTCACCTGTACAACTACTCTATATGCACATATTTTTGCATGTCTAATAGTGTCATTTGCATATAATTTAAGATCATAAGTCATGTTGGAAGAATTCTGAGCCATACTGGTTGTACTCAACAAGCAAGGGAAACAATCTAAATTATATCCTGTCTCTGTTTAAACTATTATCAGACCAGCAGTGGGTGTCCTGAGGAGGCTTTCATTCCAGCTTTCCACTGAGGGGCCTTGGATCTACCACAGAACTCCTTAGGGCTTCAGTTTTCTGATCCATACTTGAGGGAGGTAAGCAAGTATTGCTAAGGTCCACCGAAGTCTATGATTTGGGGACTTCTTTTTCCCCATGGTAAAACTTGACAACATCCTAAAAACATTCTACACTGAGCACTCTTTGGATACTAATAATCTTTATTTTACAAGTTTTACAGAAAAGGAACAATTGGTTTTTTAAAAAGAAATGTTTGAAGCTTCTTTCTCATTATGGAAGGTGGAAAAGACAAGGCTGATTTTTTTTGTTTGAGAAATACCTGGAAAGAGCTTTTGGGTTATAAAAGGTGAGCTCTGTCTGGCATATTCTGGAAAGAGATATTTTTGACAGAGAACCTAACTGTTCTGTAGGTAAAGTAGAGAGATTGTGGATTTGCAGTGGTAAAATGAGTGGTGACTATTGACAGAAGTGGCTTCAGCTGTTATTCTATAACCTCCAGTAGACATCCCCCAACCCACTTCAAGTAACATATAATCTAAGCTTTTAAAAACAAGGTGCTTCTAAACAAAGGACACTTGGACAGAGGGACTTTACCCCTTACCTCCAATCAAATTTTCCTCTCCAAGCCCCTTCTATATAGTCTGATAGTCACCACTGGCAGAAGGAAAAGGTTTAGGAACCCTGGGGACTCCAAGAAGAAGATAAATGGGAAAAAGATCAGGATGGAGAAGAAGGTAGGTCTCAGCAGCACACAGCAGGCCAGCGCCTGAAAGTTAAGACAACAATGTAAATTCCCCACAGTGGAGAGTTGGCTGAAGGACTCTGAGAACAACAAGGCTTAACATTCAACTTGAAGTTGTTTTCTGATCCATGCTATGCTTTAACCCCTCCTCTGTTATTCCAGGTCTTTGGCAAACTGTTAAAACATACAGTTATCTAACAGGGATAAAATGGATGCAAAAAGGTATTAACAGATATAATCAAAGAAATAATCCTCAAAATGAAGATTTGAATCTCCAGAACTAAAAGTACACGTTCTATTTGAAGAAAATTAATATCAGTATGTTTAACTCTAAGGTAAGTAATTGGACTTTAAAGATAAAATTCTTTAAGCATCCAGGCAGAAAAAAAAGTCACCTACAAAAGAAGAAAGTTAAACTGCCCTCAGACTTCTCTACAGCATTATTTACTGTCCAGACATCATGGAAGAGTCTCCAAAATTTGGAAATAAAATTTGACTCAAGGATGTTAGACCTAAGTAACCTGTCTTGAATTCGAAGTTTAAGAGACAAACATCTTCAGACGTGAAGGAACTCGGGGTATATGACATACACAACTCCTACTTGAAAAAAAAAAAAAAAACCAAAAGTTAGTCAATGATGAAATTCAGCCAAGATAGTGCAAATGTTAAAAATATGGTAAACGGGATTAATGTAACACTCAATTACAAACAATAAAGTAATGTCTCTGGGTCCAACAAAACTAAATGTAAGCTAAGAATTTTGAACGTAGTCAGACTTTTCTTGAGTATAAAGAGAACAAATATGATCAAACACGGAAGAAATCAAGACATGGATCATCCATGAGACTTTTTCTGGAAAGTACAACCTGCCAATGGCATTAATTCAATTGAGAGACAAATAGCATGTAGACATCAAGAGTTAGATTTTGAATATTAGAAATACTGCAGAATGGAGGCTTCCCTGGTGGTGCAGTGGTTAAGAATCTGCCTGCCAACGCAGGGGTCACGGGTTCAAGCCCTGGTCTGGGAAGATTCCACATGCTGCAGAGCAACTAAGCCCATGAACCACAACTACTGAGCCTGTGCTCTAGAGCCCTTGAGCCACAACTACTGAGCCCATATGCCACAGCTACTGAAGCCCATGCACCTAGAGACTGTGCTCCACAGCAAGAGAAGCCACCACAATGAGAAGCCTGCACACCGCAATGAAAAGTAGCCCCCGCTTGCCACAACTAGGGGAAGCCCACGCGCAGCAAGGAAGACCCAACGCAGCCAAAAATTAAAATAAATAAAATAAATAAATTTAAAAAAAGAAAGAAATACTGCAGAATAATAGGGAGTTTCATACTCTTTTAGTGGAATTTAAATTAGTAACATTGTTCTAATAATAATGGTAATGATTTTAAAAATAGGTCTGAATAGTTATACCCTCTGTTCCAATAATTCACTTCTAGTTATTTATTCTGATGAAATTATTAAGGATTTGAAAAAAAGATATCTGATGAAAGACAGTGATGTCAACACCATTTGTGAAAGGGTAAAATTCTTTTTTGATTTTCTAAGACAAGAATAGTTATGGAACATCTACAATATTATGCATAAAATTTCTGAAAATGTATATCTTGCAATTTTTTATTAGTGTAAATTATGTTCTTTCTGGATACAGAAATAGTCTCATACGGGATGGATAGATAGATAGATAGATAGATCAATAGGTAAATTAACTGATTTGGGAAACCCAGACATGTAGATGAGACCCCGCAAACTGACTATTACACACTCAACAATGAGTATATAAAGTAATAAAGTAAGGTAGCCTTTGACATTTGAAATAAGGAAATTAAAACAATTTTTCTATCCTGATGAATTTTTCCAGATAATTTATGTAAGTAATATAAATCTGCCTGTGTGTAGTTGTTAGTCCAACTCTGTTGGCAGTTTGGGTTTCTAGAGTGAAATATAAGCCTACGAAAATTTATGAGTAAATTTATTTTTAGCATTTAATTTTCAAAATATAGTTTCAATGTATTTTGTATTTATCAAATATTTCACAGGGCAAAAAAAGAACTTGTGAGTAAATTTATTGTTATGTAAACTGGTTGACTTCAAAAAAGGGTGACATAAACTCAAAATGGACTAAAGACCTAAATGTAAGGCCAGACACTGTAAAACTCTTAGAGGAAAACATAGGCAGAACACTGTGGCATAAATCACAGCAAGATCCTTTTGACCCACCTCCTAGAGAAATGGAAATAAAAACAAAAATAAAGAAATGTGATTTAATGAAACTTCAAAGCTTTTGCACAGCAAAGGAAACCATAAACAAGACAAAAAGACAACCCTCAGAATGGGAGAAAATATTTGCAAATGAAGCAACTGACAAAGGATTAATCTCCAAATTTTACAAGCAGCTCATGCAGCTCAGTATCAAAAACGCAAACAACCCAATCCAAAAATTGGCAGAAGACCTAAATAGACATTTCTCGAAAGAAGATATACAGATTGCCAACAAACACATGAAAGGATGGTCAACATCATTAATCATTAGAGAAATGCAAATCAAAACTACAATGAGATATCATCTCACACTGGTCTGAATGGCCATCATCAAAAAATCTACAAACAATAAATGCTGGAGAGGGTGTGGAGAAAAGGGAACCCTCTTGCACTGTTGGTGGGAATGTAAATTGATACAGCCACTATGGAGAACAGTATGGAGGTTCCTTAAAAAACTAAAAATAGAACTACCATACAAGCCAGCTATCCCACTACTGGGCATACACCCTGAGAAAACCATAATTCAAAAAGAGTCATGTACCACAATGTTCTTTGCAGCTCTATTTACAATAGCCAGGACATGGAAGTAACCTAAATGTCCATCAACAGATGAATGGATAAAGAAGATGTGGCACATATATACAATGGAATATTACTCAGTCATAAAAAGAAACGAAATTGAGTTATTTGTAGTGAGGTGGATGGACCTAGAGTCTGTCATACAGAGTGAAGTAAGTCAGAAAGAGAAAAACAAATACCGTAGGCTAACACATATATATGGAATCTAAAAAAAAAGAAAGAAAAATGGTCATGAAGAACCTAGGGGCAAGACGGGAATAAAGACACAGACCTACTAGAGAATGGATTTGAGGATATGGGGAGGGGGAAGGATAACCTGTGACAAAGTGAGAGAGTGGCATGGACCTATATATACTACCGAACGTAAAATAGATAGCTAGTGGGAAGCAGCCACATAGCACAAGGAGATCAGCTCAGTGCTTTGTGACCACTTAGAGGGGTGGGATAGGGAGGGTGGGAGGGAGACGCAAGAGGGAGGCGATATGGGGATAAATGTATATGTATAGCTGATTCACTTTGTTATAAAGCTGAAAATAACACACCATTGTAAAGCAATTATACTCCAATAAAGATGTTAAAAAAATAAAAGAAATTAAACAAAAAAGTTTTAAAAGGCTGACAAATAAAAAATTCGGAAATCAAAAAAAAAATACAGATGTCTAGTGTTAATAGTACTTCAGGGAAAGATGGAAGAGGGGTGGGGTCCCCATAGGGGTGACGTGACAGGAGCAAGACCTGTAGCTGCAGGAGGTGAGATGAGGAACAGGACTTCATCAAAACCATTCAGAGTGAGAGTGACTCCAAGAACATAAGCCAGCACGGCTCCCACTCGCACCGCTCCTCTGCTGTGAGCCATGCCACACCCCTGAGCACCTGCACTTGTGCACACACACAAGCGCACAGAAGAACTGCCTGACCCACCCCACAGGCCATTTCCCCTTACCTGTCATTAAGGTCTCTTCATTTAAATGATTGAGTTTTAGTATCAGACGCTGTGTATACTCCCCAATTCAGTGTGTGTAAAACTAGGAACACTTAACACGTGACTGTAACAGAAGTAAATATACAAGATGTGACCTGAGTTTCGAGGGTCTTTTTTTTGTTTGTTTGTTTTTTGTTTTTTTAAAATAAATTTATTTATTTATTTTTGGCTGTGTTGGGTCTTCGTTGCTGCGTGCGGGCTTTTCTCTAGTTGGGGCGAGTTGGGGCTACTCTTCACTGTGGTGCACGGGCTTCTCATTGCGGTGGCTTCTCTCTCTCTCTCTCTTTTTTTTTTTTTTTTTGCGGTACACGGGCCTCTCACTGCTGTGGCCTCTCCCGTTCCGGAGCACAGGCTCCGGACGCGCAGGCACAGTGGCCATGGCTCACGGGCCTAGCCGCTCCGCGGCATGTGGGATCTTCCCAGACCGGGGAAGGAACCCGTGTCCACTGCATCAGCAGGCGGATTCTCAACCACTGCGCCACCAGGGAAGCCCTGCGGTGGCTTCTCTTTTTGCGGAGCAGAGGCCCTAGGCACACAGGCTTCAGTAGCTGTGGCAAGCGGGCTCAGTAGTTGTGGCTCGCGGGCTCTAGAGCGCAGGCTCAGTAGTTGTGGCGCATGGGCTTAGTTGCTCCACGGCATGTGGGATCTTGCCGGACCAGGGCTCGAACCCATGTCTCCTTCACTGGCAGGCGGATTCTTAACCACTCTGCCACCAGGGAAGCCCTCGAGGGTCTTTTTTTATCCTGATTCATTCTGTGTCAACTGAAGAAAAACGCACAACCTAAAATTTGCGAGTTAAGTTTTATTTGGGGACTTGACTGAGGACTGTAGCCCTGTAGACAGCCTCTCCGACAGCTCTGAGGATCTCTTCTGGGAGGAGCCAGTATACACAGGAGTTTTTACTGGAAAAAAAAAAAGTGTAGTCGAACATCAAAAGATTACTGCTATTCACAAAAAAAACAGACATCTCAAGTTATTGGTTTTAGTGCTTTTCTATGTAGGGGAAGATGCAGGAGTCTGGGCTCATTGAAATTATTTCCTAGATGGGCTTCTTAAGTATTTAGGGCCAGTATTCAGAGCACAGAATGTTTTCTGGTTTTCTTCCCCCTGAATTCCCCTCAGGGCGCACCATCAGGAAGGCAGCTGCAGTGGCTGATGACTTGCTGGTGGGCAACATTCATTGTTTATTGGGATGGCAGGGGACATTCCATTTCCACATCTGTTAGCTTCCATGACCCACCGCAAGCTAAAGAATGGTCCAAACCCTCTGTCTCTACTCTTGCTGCCCTTGTAAAAGCGAAGTTTAAAGTACAAGATCATGAAACCATTCTGTGAGCCAGAACTTTCTTTGGTTATTCATGAACATATGTGAGTAAATGCCTTTTGGGTATGATGATTATAAGTGTAACAAGATGGGAGGAAAATTCTGTTAGCCACTGATGCAAGCATCCCTCTCAGGGAGAGCTTGCCCCCCTTAGGAAAATGCCATTCTTGCCCGAGCTAAGAGCTGAGTCTACGGTGGTGGGGTATGTCTTGTTACTCCGCAAGGAGCTCCTGGGTGAATTTGGGAGGGGTGTGGGGAGAGGAAGAGAGGGAAGGACAGAGACAACGGGAGAGAGGAGATGTCCAGAGCTGTGCCACGACTGGGATCTCCTGAATCTTCAGAAAGTTAAAAGAAACCCAACACAGAATACTTGGTGTGATTGCATTTCTCATGGAAACCCTCAGTGGGACTGAGAAGCCAAGCAGCTAGCACCCATGCAGTCACAGGGAGAAGAGCCCCTGTGCGGGTGACAGACAGGATCAGCCTGCTGGGGAGAGATGGAGGAAGAAGCTTAGAGAACAGAAGCCGAGGTCTGCGGCAGGCGTGCACACTTGGGAAATGGACTGAGATGGTTAGTGAAAAGATACATATAGGACAGATGAAGGAAGTGTCATGAGTTTGAGGGAAGGCTTGAGTGGAAGAGCTCGTCCTGTCCAGCAGGGACATAGGAGCCCAATCCTTATAGGAAGAAGAAAAATATACCTATCTTATTTTCTGTTCTTAAGAGGAGTGCAGGCATTCTTGGAAACTGTGTCATAAAGCGGGATGTTACAAAATAGAATCTATTTTAATCCAAGGAAAATTATTATAGCAGAGTAGCATCCTGACTGAGAACTCAGCATTGCATAAACCATAAATACAACCAACATGAATCGTGAAAGCAAAGATACATATAAATTTACATAACCACTTAAAACTGTAACGTTATTCTTGAGTTCTTTAAAACAGATATAAATGTAATATACACAGAATTTTATAAAAGACTCCAGTATGCTATAAAGTGAATAGCTGTAAAAACAACTAGTGTAACCAATTTAACATGAAATATGTTAATTATAATAAAAATTAAACAATTAATAATATTGTGTTTGCCTTCTTAGCACTTAAATGTAGTTTTCTGGAACAGTAAGTATAAGCCTTAAAGGGGTTATTCAAGAAAGCTTGAGCTAATGCCTTCTTTTTTCTATTAAATGCCCCTGAATTAAGCAATGCTGCTGGCAGTCAGTCAATTAATCAGAAGTTTCTTAAGGAACAGAGTTGATACTCACTACTTGCTTGCTATTCTTGTTGAGGGTGAAGATGATGTCTTGTCAGAAAACCATGAATAGCATATTTAGAAGAAAGAAGCAGAGAGGAAGGTATGAGAGGAGGATTCTCCACTGTGTCATTGAGTTGAGTGGGCTGTAAGTGGTTATTTGCACTCTTAGGAGGTAGGACATTGTATCAGGTGAAATTCCTACTATGGTTTAACTAGCGTGGGCTGACTGGGAAGTAGTTGTTGAGGGGGTGTTTAAAAGTCAGGATTGCATTATATTGCATGTAATGGACACCTGTCTACAAATAGGGGTTTATAGTTCCCAGTAACAAGAAGTACCAGCAGCCCTGGGCTGACCTAACTGCTCGAGGCAGTCATCAAAGACCCAGTCTTCTGTACTCTCCTGCTCTGCAGCCTCACGCTTGAGCTCAAGATGTCTTTGGCACCTCCAGGCATAATGACCACACTCCAGGCAGGAAGAGGGAAAGGGCAAAAGTATGTTAGTTCAGTTTATCCCTGTTTATCAGAAAATCAATAGCTTCTCAGAAGTACTAATGAACTTCTGCTAGTCTCTCATAGGCCACCATGAAACATGGCCACCTACACCATGGAAGCTGAGCATATTCCATCCCCAATGAAACCAGTGTTCCATAGTGAAGAAGGAGGGGAGAATCGATATTCCATAGACAGTTAGCAGTGTTCTTCCACGGGTTGATTTATTTGGGATAGGAATTCAGGGCTTTGTGACTGCACACTCCATATTACAGGCTATGTTCAAATGTCGGGGCCATTAACATCTTTCACATACATTGTCTGAGTTTAAACTGATGTGCTACTTATAAACCTGCCCGCCTGCCCTCTCAAGATTATTATTTACCATTTTAAAATATATAAAACTAAATTTTAGGTTAAATGACTAGTCCAAGGGCAAGTGGGCTCAGTACGAACATTAATTATCTTCATCTGGCATTTTACATAGAGAAAGTTGTCAGTTGTGGATCTTGTATTTAGAGATAGAAGAGGCCCTAGCGATTACTGGGACTACAAATGATGGAACAGAAGCCCAGACAGCAAAACTGGTTTAGCCAAGGTCTAGTTACCAATAGAGACAGAACTAAACCCAAACATTTCGACTTCAGTCTCGCATACTTTCCAAGATCTGCCTGATAAATATTCATCTAACCTTTGAACTCCTTTCTTTTGTGAGGAAGAAGAAATGAGTTTCAGAGCTTTCATTTGATCTCCATCCATTTCAGACTCTCCTGAACCACTTCTTATTTACAGAGCCCCTCAAGACAACCCTAATAACAAGGCTTGTTACTTTGCGGACTTAGACACATACATCGTGGGATAAATTCTATTTCCCAAAATGGTAGGACTATATAAATAACAGCCTGGTGTCCAGTTAGTCTCTGACCCTTGAGCTTATTCTGTGTGCAAGAATAAGTGTTCCTTTTTTTTTATAAATTTATTTATTTATTTTTGGCTGCATTCGGTCTTCATTTCTATGCAAGGGCTTTCTCTAGTTGCGGCAAGCAGGGGCCACTCTTCATTGCGGTGAGCGGGCCTCTCACTGTTGCAGCCTCTCTTGTTGCGGAGCACAGGCTCCAGACGCACAGGCTCAGTAGTTATGGCTCACGGGCCTAGTTGCTCCGCGGCATGTGGGATCTTCCCAGACCAGAGTTCGAACCCGTGTCCCTTGCATTGGTAGGCAGATTCTCAACCACTGAGCCACCAGGGAAGCCCAAGAATAAGTGTTCTTTAGTATTTTAGTTCTCAAGGCTCACCATCCAAGGGGCCAAATAGACACCCTCCTTTGATGTGGTGATTTTGTCTGGGAAGGTTTAGAATTAATTTTTATTGCAGTATAGTTGATTTGCAATGTTGTGTTAATTTCTGCTGCACAGAACAGTGAATCAGATATACATATACATATATCCACTCTTTTTTAGATTCTATTCCCATATAGGTTGTTACAGAGTATTGAGCAGAGTTCCCTGTGCTATATAGTAGGTTCTTCTTAGTTATCTGTTTTATATATAGTAGTGTGTATATGTCAATCCCAATCCCCCAATTTATCCCACCCCCTCCTGGGAAGGCTTTGTGTGCACACCCAAGTGGCAGACTGGGAAAGGACCATGGAATCCACATGGTCCATACTTTCCCCAAGGAAGGTAACCCCTCTCTGCATCCCTACATGTGCCGTTCTAAGGCATGTGTAGGAAGACCTGAATGACGAGGAACCACTGTTATTTAGGTGGCTCTAAATTATCTGAAAGTTCTTCCCTCTCTTGAGCTGAAATCCACTGTTTCATAGCTTCCATTCATTGACTCTAAGTCAGTGGTTGGGAGCTGTATGGACATTAACTCCATCTTCCACGGGACAAATATTTGAAGAAAGCCACCGTGGTCCTGGTAAATCTTTTTCCAGTTCCTTCTTTTATTCTTCCTGGGGCATCTCTAGATCCTTCATCATCCTAATCACCACCCTCCAAATAAAATCCAATTTGTCAAGGCCCCTAAGAATCAGGTACGTTTGGAACCAGACACCATGGATGAGTGGCACATAGTAGGGCCATTCCCTTCTTTCTTTTGGATACTCAATTAAAGGGGCCTTAACTTGCATTAAGGAAGTTAACACCCCTCCCACTGTTGCACCATCTTGAGGTTGTTGGTCAATCAAAGGTGTTTCTCTTTTTCTGGAGCACCGTTTTTTGGCCACGTCTTGTCTTCTGGACTGTCATATCTATACTCACCGCAGGTTTACACAGAGGCATTCAAATAAGTGAATGTGTCACATCCAATTGTTTTGAGGTTGTCAAAACAGTAATTCAGTCACAGTGATGTACATTCATTGTGCAATTACCTGTTCCAGGCTCTGTGCTAACAACTTTATGTGTATTATCTCCTTTGATCCTTACAAGGACCCTCTTGAGACAGTTATCTTCTAGTTTGACAGATGAAGAACAGACTCAAAGAGGTTGAAGAGTCTGCTTATGATCACATACAAAGGAACCAGAGAAGTGGGGAGTTCAGATCCAGGTCTCTCAGAATTCAAAGCTTTTGCTCTTCGCTACAATTCTATTCTGCCTCTTTATGGTAAGCACACAAAAAACCAAAAAAGGGATTAAAGGAGGGCTCTTCCTGCAGCTTTATAATAACCAAAGAGAGGGCTCTTCCTGCAGCTTTATAATAACCAAAGAGAGAGGGCATAATAAGAGAAATGGGTTTGAAGTTCTGGTTTGGTTAGTATCTAGGATAGATACTCTGGTCATAAGATCTCATAACCCTCTACCCTCTGGGGGTTAGAGCTACATTGCTCTCGTAAGTTACAGAAGTATTGAAAATGTCAATTTAATGAGTCTCCTTGGCAGCTGGCATTGCTGTGCTCATAATACAAAGCAGCTGAAAAGGATACATGGAATGACACCCAAACATTTATTAACATATTGGGAATCAAAGTGCCATGGAAACACTAACTACAAATATTTATCAAAATATTGGGAATCAAAATGCCATGCAGACAGTGGCTACAATTATTCCCAATGAGAGCTGGCTTGAGAAAAGTTCAACAGTGACATAAGGGGAAAAAGAGCTCTATGATTTATTTTAAAACTATTTTTTAAATGCCCTGGTCTACTAACAGCTGTTTTTTCCTGCTGTGTTAGTTCCGTCCTTCAGCTCCTCACAACAAGAGTGGCTGCAAAAAGAAAACTGCTAACATGAAAACATGATCGGAATAATAGGCGACCCCCAGCAAGGAGCAGACCTTCCCCAAGTAGGAATGGAGCCTTGGCTTTGTGTTCTGAGCTTGGTCTCTCTCTCTTTTAGGTAACAATCCTTTGAAAATATGTGTGATGATGGATTTGAGAAAGGCTCCAGAAAATGAGAACTGTCCAGTGGATGGAACCACATTTAGCTAGCTTAATAAAACAAACAAAACTAAATCTTGCTCTGGCTGCTGCAACAGGGAAGTAGATAGAATCCAGAACTTAAGTTTTTTCTTGCTTTGAAACTGTATGCTTGACTCTAAGCAAATCCTCTCTCTACTGTTGGTAAGTTCCGTCAAATGGCCCACCCCGAGCTCCTGTAAATGGAGTTGCTCCTACCTCAGGGCCTTTGCACATGTTCCTTCTCTCTGGAAATGTTCACCCTCATTCCCACCCCATCATCCTGGCTGACTTCTGCTCATCCTTTATATCTCTGCTACCCTCCCACAACAGGCCTTAACAAGGCTACCCAAACTATTTTAGGTGTTGTAGGTTTTATGTTCTTTTACCCTGTACATTTTCTTTTAATTGCTTGTGGTAAGCAGAATAATGCCCCCCTCCAAAGACAGTCATGTCCTAATCCCCAGAATCTGTGAATACATTACCTTACATGGTAAAAAGGACTCTGAAGATATGATTAAGTTAATGACCTTAAGATGGTGATTATCTGGTGGGCCCAATAATCACAGGAGTCCTTATAAGTAAAATCAGTCTCTGTATTTTAAATACAGAGTGTATTGAGGCAGGAGATTCAGAGGCTGAGAGGGATTTGAAGATGCTACGCTGCTGGCCTTGAAAAAAGAGGAAGCAGCCAAGAGCCAAGGAACCCAGGTGATCCTAGAAGCTGGAAAAGGCCTCGTATCCTTAGGACCTAGCCCAGTACCTGGCATGTATAAGCACTGGATACATATTTGAAAATTGATTATGCTCCGTAGGAGCAAGCAGTAATGGCATCATGAGATCTCCCCCAGTCTTCGTGATAATAGACAATAACTCTGACCAGAAGACCCCTTCATTCATTCATTCATTTTCATTCCTTTACACATTTGCTTTTTTTTTTTTTTTTTAATTTATTTTTGGCTGTGTTTGGTCTTCGTTGCTGCAAGCGGGTTTTCTCTAGTTGTGGCGAGAGGGGGCTACTCTTCATTGTAGGGCGCAGGCTTCTCATTGCGGTGGCTTTTCTTGCTGTGGAGCACGGGCTCTAGGCGCGCGGGCTTCAGTAGTTCTGGCACGCGGACTCAGTAGTTGTGGCGCACGGGCTTAGTTGCTCTGCGGGCATGTGGGTTCTTCCCGGACCAGGGCTCGAACCCGTGTCCCCTGCATTGACAGGCGGATTCTTGCACCACCAGGGAAGTCCCTGCTATTATTTTCAAGGTGCAATGCCAGACAATTGGGATAAGAGAGAAATCAAAACAGACCTGGTCTTTCCCTTAATGATGAGGCTAAGTGGTGCCACCTGCTACCCAGGAGCTTCCTTTTCTGTCACACGGTTGTGCCCAGGTATCCAAAGTGATTGATTGTGGGGCAGGGGGGAAACACAAATCTTTGGTGAAAAATCTTGTTTATATTTGCTATGTCATTTAAACATGGATTTGTAACTGGAAGATGTATATGAGAAGGCTGTTTGTAAGCTCATAGTTATAGGATGTAGTTTTAGTAAGCAGCAGGTCACTATATATAAATTCCATCATTCTCTCCCCAAGGAAAAGAAACAGGTACAAGTTAAAGATGATCAGACTGGTAGAGACCAGGCCCAGTGACAGGCTTGACCATGGCTCTCTCAGTCAGGTCAAGACTGTGTGTGACTATTTTCTTCTGATTCCATCAAGTAAAAGAATAAATATGAGATATAAACTAGAAAACTAATAGCATCATAGTATTAAAAAGTACAAATATTGCATAAACAAAAAATAGGGGGGAAACATACACGTGTCATCACACTTATACATGCTGAAAACCTCTCTTGTAATCTTGCTTAATACAGAGGCCTCACTCATGTAAAACAAACTCTAAGAAAATCTAAGAAAAGAACGTGGGCTGCATGGTTTTGGAAACTAGATTGCCTTTTGCTGAAGGTTTAAGGTTGCCACATTAAAACATATAACATATAGTATTCACATACAATATAGTATGTCACATTTTACATTATGATATGTCATATATCATAGCATATAAGGAAAATATCATAAAGAGCCCCATTTAGTGAGATTATATTTATAAAAGAGGCCTTACATACTCTGGATAATGTTTTTTTTTTTTAAGATTTTAATGTAAATGTGTATTTTATTAAAATGAAGGAAGATTCCATAATCATTAGATTTTTAATGAGCTTTTTTTTCCTCGAGACATGACCTGTTTTGTGATTCTCTCTCTTATATTTCTACTTTTAGCATTCAATTCCCAAACCTGGGTTGAAAAAACCTCAGCATTACATATACGGGGAGGGACAGTAGAAGTGAGGAGCAGTGACAAGGTCAAGGTCCTGAAGTGCGATGCTAGGGAACCCTGTCCCCAGGCTCTGCAGCCCAGGGAGCTCAACACCCTGGAAAGCTGGCCAGAGTTCAGCATGCGCTCTACTGCCATCCGCTGTCACCGCTGCTTCAGTCAAACAGGGCAGAGACGTTGAGTCTTAACATCTTTGAGATACCTGGAAAATAGTCCAGTCTAATAAGACAAATCCTCTCGCTTTGTATAACATAGTACCAGTCATTTGTTCCACTTCCTTACCAACAGCTGGTATTTTAAGATATTAGCCATTTTGATGGTTGGGTAGTCGGTGGTATCTCTTGATTTTATTTTGCATTCTCACGATGACTAAGGTTGAGCACTTTTCACATGTGCTGGTTGGTCATTTGCGAGCCCGGTTTTGGGAGATGCATACTTCAGTTTTTTGCCCATTTTTCCATTGGATTGTCTGTCTTTTCCTTATTGATTTGATGAGTTCTTTATTCTGGATGGAATGTTTTGTCAGATATATGTTTATAAATTGTTTTCCTCATATTGAAGTTTGTTTTTTCATTCTTATAATGCTATTTTTTGATGAACAGAGTTCCTAATTGCAATGTAAATGGAAAATTTACATTTACTGTAAATATGCATACTTGTAAATTTAATGTAAATAGTGAAGTCCAACTTACCAATGGTCGGTCTTTTCTGGGTCTTAAGACATCTTGGCCTACACCAATGTTATGAACATATTTTCCAATGTTATCTTCT
Source organism: Aethalodelphis obliquidens (assembly GCF_003676395.1). Classification (NCBI taxonomy): domain Eukaryota; kingdom Metazoa; phylum Chordata; class Mammalia; order Artiodactyla; family Delphinidae; genus Aethalodelphis; species Aethalodelphis obliquidens. The sequence goes on along the minus strand of NW_020837983.1, from coordinate 4,441,757 downwards.
AGAAGCTTTATCATTTAAACGTTCACATTTAGATCTACCATCTGCCTGAAATTGATTTTTGTGTGTAACATTAGGGTAAAGATTCATTTTTTCCCTTGTGATATTCAATTGAACATTGAGAAACCACCCTTTCCTCACTGCACTGCATGTCACCCTTGTCATAAATCAAGTGACTGTATACCTGTGGCTGTTTCTAGTCTCCCTCCCAATGGTCATTTGTTTATCCTTGGGCCACAGCCGTGTATTTCTTTTGTAATAATAACTATAATAGAAGGAAAGTTACTTATTAAATCCTACAGACTGCTTTGATTGGGCAGTTTGTCTACTGTTCTAGCACTCCCAGCGATGTGACAGTGTCTTAATACAAGCTCCCAGGGGACTAATCTGGGTCTTTCTTTCATAATTAAATATTCATGGGACTTACTACCACTACTACTACTACTACTATTACATAGCTAACATCTACATAGCATTTACTATGTGCCAGGCACTCTTCTAAGCACCGTACACACGTTAACTCATTTAGCCTTCCCAATAACTCTATGAAATAGGTACTATTATCCCCTTTTACAGATGAGCAAGATACCCCAAACCACCCAGCTACTACGTGGTGGTGCCAGGACTTGAATACAGGCAGTGCGGCTCCAGAGTTTGTGTTCTCAGCCACTAGCCTTTACTGCCTTACTGCCTCTCTTATAGGCAATGTATTTTCTTGTGAACCATGACATGCAGCCAGGCAGTCTCCTAGCCCATGGACCATCAATTATACCAGAGCCATCTGACTGTGGAAGGTCCCCTCTTGCACCTCTGTCCATTCACTTACTCTTCGGGGCACTGAGTATTCATTTGTAGGTAGGCTGGGAAACTTAGCTTGGTTAAACTCTGCATACACTGTGGCTTGATGTAAAAGCCTTTAATGATATGGCTCCTGTTTTCCTTTCCAACCATCTCCCTCCAAAACCCCCAAATGTACTGTTGTGTGTTCCTTTACGGGATAGTCAGTCAGCTTCGGCCACAAGAAGAGACACAGTAGAGGCTCAGGAAAACAAAGTTTATTATACTCACAGGTCAGAAACAGGAGGCACCCATGCCATGCAGAGCCACATGGGGAAGCACCAGTGTTGGTCAGGAGGCAAAGGGACAGGAGCGAGGGAAGAGCCTAGGCCATGGCCTTTATTAGTTTCTGCATTTCTGCAGGAAAGGCAAGGCAGGGCAGGGTAACAACTTAGGACTGGTTACTTTGAATAATTACAGCAGGCTCTAAGCTATAGGAGTGGTCCCTGGTTGCCTGGTACCTGGTCCTGGGATGACTAAGGCAGAGGAATATTGCTTCCAGTGGGGGTAAGGGCCAGATGGTGCAGGTATGGCTCTGGATTGGTGAGTTTGCATATCAGAGGCCTGCTTCTGTGTGGGTCCTTTGCTACCTCTAAGAATTGGCTAGTCCCAGCAGGGCAGTCTCTCCCCAGTCTGAAAAAAATGTTAAGATGTTAAAACATCATAATATACAGAATATTAAAAATATATATATAAACAATATATGTATTCCGTATTCAAACAATCTGTAGTAGCCAATGGCCATGTGCTTCACCTCAGAGCATATATTGTTCCTTGCTTTGATTGCACTTGTCTTATCTTTAAATCTTAGATCAAATACCACTCTGTCAGGTCAAAGCCCTGATGACCAGAGATGCGGTTACGAGCTTTCCTCACATCACACCCTAGTGGCTGCAGCACTTTTCAGATTGCTGTAATTATGGTTACTATACCTGTTTCCTCTACTAATTGTCTTACCCTTCTGAGGGGCCAGGGAGTGGGAATGGGTAGAAATGTTGCTTGAATGAATGTATAAATGAATAAGCAAATGAAATAAACCCTCCCTTCCAGAGACAACATTCCACTCTCTACTCTTTTCTAATCTGTACCACAAACCACACCTACAAAATGGGGTAACAGCTCCTTCTTGCCTCCTTTCACTAAAGGTCTGACATCTACCAAGGCCTCTTCCTTGTTGAGGCTGGGGTGACTGAGGCAGAAGTAAGGTCCAGGATTTTCATTACTTAGTTACTGAAATCAGTAATCGCAGTTTTGATATCATAGAATTAATTTATTAGCAAGATAGAATATACATTTGAAGGCACATATTTCAAACTAAAATATTTTAAAATTCCAGTGTTCATAGTTTACCATTATAAGCCTATCTTAATGAATTAATCCTTACAAGTGGTAAGCAAAGGATATTATTTCCATTATAAAGATGTGGAGTGAAGCTCAAAGATGCCAAACAACTTGGTGTAAAGTCACAAAGCTAGTAAGTGACAAAGGGCAAAATTCTAATTCAAATCCACGGCTTCTGTTACTAAATTTGGAGCATTTTCCCATTAAGCCACACTGCTCTTCAACTTACATTTATTTCCTCTCAGCTTTTATTGTCAATGTTTACCAACAACAAAAAGGTACATGTTTCATGCTTGCAAGCACTGTGTTAATGGTCATTTTGAATGCTTCTCAATCTAGGTAAATAGCAGAGCCTTCTCAAAAGGCAGTTTGCTAGGGCAGCAGTATGAAAGAAGTAAGCGAGTATAAACATCTCAAATAGAGAGACTGATCTGCAGAATTATTTCAAGGGCCTATGCATTTCTAAGGAGTATAGGGCTTCCCTGGTGGCACAGTGGTTGAGAATCTGCCTGCTAATGCAGGGGACACGGGTTCGAGACCTGGTCTGGGAAGATCCCACATGCCGCGGAGCAACTGGGCCTGTGAGCCATAACTACTGAGCCTGAGCGTCTGGAGCCTGTGCTCTGCAACAAGACAGGCCGCGATAGTGAGAGGCCCGCACACCACGATGAAGAGTGGCCCCCACTTGCCGCAACTAGAGAAAGCCCTCGCCCAGAAACGAAGACCCAACACAGCCGAAAATAAATAAATAAATTTATTTAAAAAAATAAATAAATAAGGAGGATAGAAAGCACAAAGCAGCTTGTAAAGGACCTCTAGGTGAACCTAGGGTTATTATGAAATGACCAAGAGATTTATCAAATGTTTCTATGTAATCAGTAAAATTAAGGATATAATATACAAAGTACAGTGGGTTGGTTTTACAGAAATAGACAAAAGATTATGGGTCTAGTAGAAAATTAAGCACATGATCACAAAGTTTAAACCGTGGAAATATGAACACAAGAGTCAACAGTATATGAAAACCTGTATTCCCTTTTATGTATCTAACCAAAATAAAAATAATATTGTACAAAACTACTTTAAAATGATTTTTTAAATGTCTTTTCTCTGTCTTAATTTATCAGCAGGTGAGCCAACGGATCATATTTTTTGAAATTTCCACTTAGATACATTCACACGAATATTAACTTCTTTTATGTAGAATGAGAGTCGTATTTCTTTCATCAGCTTCTGAGTAGGTGGCTTTAAAAATCCATGCTGGTACATTTACTTATCTCTGAGGCTTTTAGAAAGGCATTTCTGTACTGTGACCCTTAAGAAACCAGAGTTTCAAATCCTCAACTTATTAGCCTCCCCTCTTCTCAGTCATCCTCAAGATTCAGAGAATGTAAAGGATTCAGCTTCAGCAATGGCTGGGGACACCCGCCCCAATACTGTTGTATTCCTAAATGCTATTTCATAAAATACATATTAATAAAACAGGAAAGAGAAACACCAAATGTTTTATTCTATATTTTCAATTCAGTAATATAAACAATATTTACATAGCATTACATTTAAGTATTTACACATTAACATAGAAGGCAGTAAGAAATGTTGCTTTGGGGGTTAATGACCACTATACTTGAAATAAGGTGACTTTCAAGTTCATGGTACACAATGAAAAGGATTATTAAAGAGCATATTGAAGAAAAATAATATCATGGAAAACTATTAGCTACATGGCTCAGGATTTACATTAATTATATTTTGGCTCCTCATATTTTTTTCCTTATTTAAAAAAAAAATACTAGCCTACTAACTTATGAAGCCTAAGTTTACTTTCAATAAATCACCTTGTTAACATAACTTACAGTTTGTTATTTACAATCTTTAAACATAATTGAAGAGCAAAGCTTTGGGAGTGCTCTTAAAATGTTAAGTAATGAATAAATGTATAGAAAGCTATACTGAGGAAAATGTCACATATTACAGCTCAATAATGTAAATGATATTAGAGATATAAACATACTTCATGGAAAGAGTATATTGACCTAATAATACAGGTATACAAAGGAATGACTATGTACCATTTCACGAGGTGCCTATTATTCCAATAGTGAATCAGTCCACTGCCAAACAGGGTGAACAATTAAAATGAGGCAAATTGATTCAGCCCATATACAATTTCAAATTTCTAAGTAAACTTGAAAATATTTTCAACATTTATTTAACCAGAAAATATGTAAAACAAAATACTGAATTGAAAACTAGGCTTGAAATTGGAATCAAAATTCTTTTTCAGTGTGAGAAAATATAGGCAAATCTAGTTCATAAAATAATCTACAGAGACAAATGATGGGGACTGTTTTGAATATCATTAAAAAAATGTTATGCTGAAAGCAATATTTAGATTTTTTTTGTCCCATTGTCAGAGCTATCTAGTCTATAAGCTGGTGAATTAAATACCATGCATAATAGGAAAATAATATTTTCCACTGTATCACACTACATGTTCACAAAGCAAGTTATGTATCTACAAGTTATAAAAATAAATCTTTCTGTAGATTAAAAAATAAAAATAGAATAATTTGTATTACAGTTTTAAAAAATATGGCAAACTAACCTGATAATCATGACTTTGTTTTTGCCATGATTATAATTGTCTTTATCTATTCAATAAATTAAATCAGAAATCTTTGATCCACCAGTGTTTTGGATGCCAAATTCTTCTGTCCTACTGTATTACGAATAAATCTAAAAATCTGAAAAAAAAGTAAAACAATTCAGAAGGAAAAAAATATATATAAAGGAAATTAATTGTGCACATCAATTAAAATATCTAAATTAAACTAGCTAATTCTCTCAACTATTTATTTTCATGTATCAGACATCTGAATTCCATGGCAATACACAAAATTATTTCAAGACTATTATCATCTTTCATAATACTGAAGCAGTGTGCGTCCCTATTCAGAATATATTTTTATAAATTAATAATACAAATCCCCTTAGGTTCACAGGAATATACTTTTAAATATTTGGCAAGACAAGTTTCCTCTAGCTCTAAAAGCTATGGAAACGTCAAAAGAACTGTTAGGAACAGAATTTGTTCTAATTCTAGATCGCTATCAAAAACTAATATATCTTATTAACTCATATACTTCTTTGACATAGTGGGGAATATCTGGGTGTTATGAATACTAACATTTCTAGAACAAATTTGGTTTTTCTTGACGTCTCCATTTCAGGCTCCACACCCATCCACGCAATTGTTTTCTAATCCAAGCAGATAGGGGATGTGTGAGAGTTACAAGTTAAAGTGGCTGAGCCTCGAGCTACATCTCAGAGCTTGCCTTTTTGTTACAGTAACATGTGGTGCACAGGGTGAATGGGACTCTAATTACTGCTCACTGCTGGCATGTAGGAGAGATGGGTAATTTAAATGTCTTCCTATTAGGTTCCTTTCACATTTGCTCAAGCAACTTATGCCTTCCCCGAGACCTCAGTACTTCATTGAACCTGAAGGAAAGTGTAGAATGAACCTCGTTGAAATGTTTTTCCTTTTTTTGGCAGGGAGAATCATATTCTAAATCTTTATAAATTCCTAGTGAGAGTATACATTGTTACTCTCTGCTATAAAAATAAATATCTACTTCTAACATACTTCTTTTAAATGAAACCCAGAAAAAATTCTTAAATTTACCTCTTGCTGTAGGTACGTAAGGAAGGATGCTAAAATAAAATTTTGGCAAGCCAAATCCACAACACAGAAGAACATCAGATCATAAATAAGAAGAGTGGCTTCATTTCCATAATACAGAACACTGCTGAAAGAATAACTTTCATCTATCAAAAAAAGCAATTTGTAAGACATAAATTAGAAATTTAAAAATAGAATAAACCTGTGATAAATTTCTGGTGATAAAACTTGGATATTTAAAAACAACTAGTTACTATAATACTTCATGGCTATTGTATGTCAAGTATACCTGAATTTAAAAAAAGAAAAAAATACTTCATGGTTTACAAAAAATAATGGGTATTAAAATTTGCTAATCTAAAAGGTTAATCAAAGAACTCTGCTCATAAAAAGTAGTTTTATCATTTGCACCAAGGGTTGTAATTGCTAGTAGTTTAAGTACACAGTCAATATCTTTCAATGATCAGGTAATGAATATCCCTTCGCTATTTGTTTATATAACTAAAGGCTAAAGAATCTTAGAAAGATTCTCTGAGATAGATTAAGTTTAAAAAGCAAAACACACTTTTCTGTACAGCAGAGAATTAACACAGCATTGTATATCAACTATACTTCAATTAAAATAAATAAATGAAAAGCAAAACAAAACCAGCAAGGACTAGAATAGTGTGCTATAATTTATGTCTCAAGTAGTCCCCTAAGGTTCTTCTCTGAGACCTTTTCTCTTCTCACTCCCCAAGTAGGGGTTCATCCTTTTTGGGATGTGAACACCCTTTTAAGATTCTAATGAAAGCTACAGACCCTTTCACGAGAGGAAGTGGGGGAAGTACACATATACAAATCTTGCACACAATTTCAGGGAGGTACAGAGAATCACTTCAGTGATTCAGCCGCCCATGGATACCCAGTTAGGACCTCTTGTTTTATACAAGAGGACATCTGGCTTGCTGTTAACATTCTTTTTTGATCAGGGAGTTAGTTATAGGAATATATTCAGTTTGTGAAAATTCACTGGCCATTAAGCTATATCCTTACAAGATATGCACTTCTGTACATATAGTCGTATATGTATTTTTAAAAAATAAACAAGCCAGCAATATACACTCTTCGTGGGTGACCTTTCACTGCCATCGCTCCAGCAATGATCTCATTTGATGAGACTCCCCAGCTTACTGTGTGCCTTTACTTTCTCCTAAGATCCAGTCCCCCAGTTCCTTACATTTAATGGCTTACTGGACATCTCTTCCTAGATGTCCCAAAGGTACCTCAAGACACAACATATTCAAAACCAAATTCATCCTCTTTCCTTCAAAACCTGGTCCTCCATCTACACTTCCTGTCTCAGAGAAGGGTGGCACCACCACCAACCACCTAGTCACACAAGCTGGAAATCCGGATGATTTTTGACTACTCTTTCTCTCCTACGCTCTTTTCCTTAACATCTCTGGCAATCTTTTCTTCTTCTTTATCCTCATCACTACTGCCTTAGCTCATATTCTCCTAATTTCCCAATAGAGATGAAGAAATTGTTGATGATGATTGTATTATTATTATTATTAGAAACGGTAACATCATTTTTCTGAGTGCCTACCCATACCAGGTTCTTTACACAATGATTACACATGTGTAAATGCAACAACCTTTAGAAGGTTATACTTAATTTTATAGAGAGGGCATTAAAGTTCAGAAAGGGTAAACAACTTTCTCAAGTGCACAAAACTAGTAGTCAGATTTTGAACCCAAGACCAGAAAACTTTATTGTGAAAGCTATATTCTTAATCACTAAATTATAATGACTAAGCTATATTCTTTAATATGAAAGCTATGTTCTTAATGACTAAGTTATATTGTTATAGTCTTATATCTGTTTAACTCAACCTATTCACTACTGCCAGAATAATTCTTCCAATTTATAAATCAGATATGCTGAAGGCTTTCTGATGACATCCATGTTCATTAGCAGTGGTTTCCAAATTGTTCTGATCATGTATCCTTATCAGAATAAAATGCTGAGCATGCATCCCATAATAGGCGTAGTTTATTAATTACTACTACATATAATTTTTCCAAAATATAAATTAAGAATGATGGAATTGCAAATATACAAATAGACTTTTTAATATTTTCTTCTCACACCTCCATGGATCAACCTGCACACACCTTGTAGGACAAAAATTTTTTTAAAAATGTTTTTGGAAACAAGTGCTCTATAGGATAAAGTAAAACTCCTTAGGGTGTCAGACAAGGCCTTTGGGATTCAGTCTCTGTCCTCTTTATTGTTCATGCACTCTCTCTCACTGACCCACTTCATTCGAGGCTTCAATCATAAAGTTCCTTAAGTGTATAATGCCCTTTCCCCCTTCTGCACAAACGTCTTCACCTCTCTTACCTGGACCCTCCTGTTTGACAACACCACCTTATTTTTTAAGACCCAGTTCAAACTTCACCATGTTGCCTCTCTGGTTTCACCCTGTATCTAGTTAGATTTTCTACTTTCCTTTCTGCACCCAGTGCAACCTGTATCTGCACAGACTTCTATCCCAGCATCACTCCACTCACCCAATCACATGCCTACTTTCCACAGTCTACTAAACAAGATGCCCAAGGGAGGGACCATTAGTCTGTGTATCCCAGGACTGACAATATGTGACACTCAATAACACAAGGGTAAGTGATATCTAGGCCAGGACACTGGTTATACCATTTCCATTCTTCCCAAGCCACACAAGAGGTTATCAGTCACATTGACAGTGACATATATACTTCCTTTTTAATGATAAAAAAACATGTTTAGTCACTATTCCTGTCACACAGATACATGCAATTCTTAAGAAGTTGGATAAAATGAAAAATTAAATGTTAAAGATAAATCATGAACATTATTCTTAAGTGTTTCGTAAGTGGGCCACTGAATGAACAGTCCAATAAAATCTGAACTTTATGTATTTGTTTTACTATCTCTTCCATGTCTACCACTGATTCTGTTTTGTTTTGTTTTGGCCGTGCCGTGTGGCATGTGGGATCTTAGTTCCTTGAACCAGGGATTGAACCCATGCCCCCTGCATTGGGAGTGTGGAGCCTTAACCACTGGACCACCAGGGAAGTCTTGTTTGATTTTGAAATTCAGCTTTTTTTTACTTTCTTGTAGAATAATTATCTTTTATATATTTGTTTCTTGCTATTGATACATGACATAATAAAATGGGACACAGAAAACTACTATAATTCCTTGAAGTTAACTAAGTTCATTATGTTTCCTATATAAAAGTATAAAATCAAAAGACAGGAATTACAAGCATGTTTTTTCAAACTTGGAAAATAATAATCAAGTTCAGCAAAGGCATTTGAAGGGTACCATTGTAAAAGATGCTTTTTTCCATTGGTTCCATGAATTCCATTCCAAGAATTCTTTCAAGAAGCAATTTATCTTTTATAAAGTAGTCCATTTCCTTATGAACCTAATATAAAAAACGAGAGTCATTTCAAAAACAGCAGTGAAATGAATGCTTCCCAATTTTTGTAAAATCAGAAGGAGAGAAAAAGAAAAATGAATAGGACACAAAGAAAATCTGTTCTTTAAAGACAATTTACTACGCTGGACTTTATAACAAAATACTCTTTAAGAATGTTTTAAATTTTAAATGCTATTAGTAGTACTTAGGACTAGATATACTGAAAATCAATTTATAACAAGCTTTTTAGGAATACAATCATAGCATATTTCTACAATAAATAATTGATAATATTTGTTAAGTAACAAAATTCCAGTACAGACATATTTTAAGGTAATCATCATGCTAATAGACAGGTAAAAATCTTTTCCTTTTATATAACTTAACTCCATTCCTAAGCCACAGTATTAGTTTTTACAGCAAAAACAAACAAACAAACAAAAAACCCCACAAGGCATAAGTCCATTGACTTGGTTGACTGAAGAAATAATTGACACTCCTCGTTAACTTTTTTAAAATTGCATTTTGATTCTAGCTTAAAAATAAATGATGATACATACATGATCGATGAAAGAGCCAAGAAATTTATTCATAGTATGATATGCTTTTATACTCTGCTCAAAAGTACTTCCTGATGAACTCAATAGTCTAGCAGGGCCATTTTTCTAACGTGAAAAAGAGACAAGGATAAATGCAACATGCCTTACATCCTTGGTATCTAAATAACATGAAATACTGACAAAATATATGTGAATTGTACTTTATACAAACCCTTGTTAGTGTCTCATGGATTCTGTCATAATGTTGTCTCATTTGGCTAGAAATAGCAATTTGAAAAGTTTGACCATCTGTATTGGGTATCAAACCTCTTTGGCTACACAAATTTTCCTGAAAAGTTAAAAAATTTAAATTAAGATCAAGATTATGAAAATTTTGCCTATCTTAAAAAGAAAATACAATATTTAACATTACAAGATTTGGAAGCCAACTGAAATTGTACTGAACTATTATATTTGAGACAATGAGAGTCCAACAGTATTCAAGGTTCCCACTCCCCTCTAGGTTTTACTAATTTCTATTTCGTCATACTTCCTTGCAGGTGCTGTATCATCTCCTTTACTCTGCCTACTTAAAAAAAACCTCATACTAAGTTCACTGTATATTGATATTCTTAGTTTTTTTTTTTTTTTAAAGGGCTTCAAATGCTTGGCTTTTTATTTATTTATTTATTTATTTATTTATTTATTTATTTATGGCCGTGTTGGGTCCTCATTTCTGCGTGAGGCCTTCCTCCAGCTGTGGCAAGTGGGGGCCACTCTTCATCGTGGTGCACGGGCCCCTCACTATCGCGGCCTCTCTCGTTGCAGAGCACAGGCTCCAGACGTGCAGTAGTTGTGGCTCACGGGCCCAGCCGCTCCGAGGCATGTGGGATCCTCCCAGACCAGGGCTCGAACCCGTGTCCCCTGCATTAGCAGGCAGACTCTCAACCATTGCGCCACCAGGGAAGCCCATTCTTAGCTTTTTTATAATTAATTTATTGCTCTTTAATAAATGACAAAAAGTCTAGTCCTAGAATTAGCTACTTTTATAAATGGTCTTTTTTGTTTTCTAAACACTTTAATATGCTTCCTTAATTAATTCCAATAAAAAAGGTAGTGATACATGACCCAATGGTTAATGTTATAGACCAGATATCTATTTCATCTCTTTTTTTAATTATTATTATTATTTTTACATCTTTATTGGAGTATAATTGCTTTACAATGGTGTGTTAGTTTCTGCTTTATAACAAAGTGAATCAGTTATACTCAAGTCTCTTTGACACGACTTGAATCCTGAGAACCATATGCCTGTCAGTTTGCCCTACCCCTGACCTAGCCAATTCTCATAGATGCTTTAGGGTTCAGCATAAGTATTCTTGCCTCCATTCTCAATTTTATTTGCCTACTCTGGAGCTTAACATTCTCCTCCTTTATCTAAACCTAAGCTGGAAACATAATATAACACTTGGTTTTCTACTGACTTAAAGGCAGTCTATGCGTAGTGAATTTCTCTATTAAAAAAAAAAATTTTTTTTTCCTGATTAAAAAAGCACATGCTGCTACAGATAATTTATAAAATATGGAGAAATACAAAAAAAGAAAAAAAATCACCTATAATCTGAACACCAAGAGATACAGGTATTTTAAGGTATTTCATTTCCTGTTGTTGTCTAGGCATATACATATAGATGGCATAAAACTGGGATCGTACTGATTTCTTTTTCACTTAACATTATATCCTCAGCAACTCCCCATGTCATTAAATGTTCTATAAAACATGATTTTTAATGTTTACCTAGGGTTTCACTGTATAGGTAAACCAATTTACTTAATATTCTCCCATTTTTACGTATTTTTTGCCCTTATAAATTAAGCCCTGTGATGAAGATCCTGAACCTAAGTAGTTTTTCACATTGCTAATTATTTCCTTGAGTTAGATTAATAGAATCAGTAAGTCAAAGATAATGAACTCTTTATTTTTTTTATTTTTGGCTGCATCAGGTCTTAGTTGCAGCACGCTGGCTCTTCCTTGTGGTGCGTGGGCTTCTCTCCAATTGTGGCATGCAGGTTTTTCCTCTCTCTCGCTGTGGTGTGTGGGCTCCAGAGCACATGGGCTCTGTAGTTTGCGGCATGCGGCCTCTAGTTGAGGCACGTGAGCTCAGTAGTTGTGGCACGTGGGCCCAGCTGTCCCGTGGCATGTGGGACCCTAGTTCCCCGACCAGGGATTGAACCCGCGTCCCCTGCACTGTAAGGTGGATTCTGTACCACTGGACCACCAGGGAAGTCCCAAAGATAATGAATTCTTAAAAAACTCTTGCCAAATGCTTTCCAGCGTTTGTAAAAACGTATTCTGAGACGAGTGCCCATTTCACCCTGTCCTTGATTCTACTAACTATTAGCTTTTTTTAAAAAAGTTTGGTAATTTGAAGAAAGTAAAAATGTTGTTTTTACATTCATTTCTTTTATGATTTATGAGGTGAATATTTTTTAGACGTTTATTAGTCTCTTCTGTTTATTTACATATTAAAAAAATCTTTTTGTCCTTTTTCCATGGGAGTTTTTTGTTTTGTTCTGTTTTGTTTTTGTTTTCTGGCCATGCTCTGTGGCATGCAGGATCTCAGTTCCCCAACCAGGGATTGAACCTGTGTCCCCTGCAGTGGAATTGTGGAGTCTTAACCACTGGACCACCAGGGAAGTCCCTCCACTGAGGTTTTAACTTAATTTGCTTACTGATTTATATGACTTTCAATAGCTATCAATATGTTTGTCATATTTACTATGAGAATTTTACCCCATGTCTTTTATTAATATAATTGTTGTCTACACAAATGTTCTACATTAATAAAGTAAAATCAACAAATGTTACTTTTTTGATGCTTTCTGTATTTTATGCTTAGATTGTCATCTCCCAATCTGAAATATTCTTTTCTAGGTTTTCATAGTTTCATTTTTAAATTTAACCTTTCAGTCCAGGTATAATTTCTAATAGTTAACCAACTGATTCAGTTCAATGTATTAAACAAATTGTTCTTCTCTGAGATGTTGTTATAATCTATTAAGTTCTTGCAAGTCACAGGTATAGTCCCTTAATCAATAAATCCTCTTGGTTTTTCCTCTTAAGTACATATTTTTCTTTTTAAATTTTCTTATGGAAGTTCTCTAATATACATAGTAGAAAGAACAGTAAACCATCCATCACCCAACTTCAACAATTACCAACATTTTACCAATTTTCATCTATCCTCCCAACTTTTTTCTTTTAAAGCAAACCCCAGATACCATGTTATTTCATCTGCAAATACTTCTGTATGTATCTCTAACCAATAAGACCTTGAAAAAAAATGCCATTTTCACACCTAATAAAATTAATCTTTCCTTAATATAATTTAGTCTTTAGTCTATTAAATCTCCAAGATTTTTCCCAAAGATTTTTTTATAGTTGGTTTGTTTGAATCAGGATCCAATCAAAGTCTACATATTGTATTTGATTATTTTTTTTTCTTAAATTTCTCCTATATCTAACAGTCTTCTTCCACCACCACCACCACTTCTCCTTTTCTCTTCATGCCTTTGATTTATTGGAGACACTGGGTCGTTTGTCCTGTGAGACATCCTAACATTTTGCATCTGGCTAATTGCTTCCTGTGGTATTATTTTGTCTCTATCCCCTCTATTTCCTGTAAACTGGTGGTTAGATCTAGAGGCTTGATTACATTCAGGTTCAATTTTCTTAGGCAAGAATATTTCATGGGTGATATTATGTACTTCCCTACTGCATCATAACAGGAAGTGCATAATGTCAGTTTTCCTAACTTTTACTTGTAGTAAGGTTGAGCCAGTGTGTTCAGATTATATCAACCTGATTCCTCATTATAAAGTTCCCTGTCATCCTTCACTTAATTTTTAGCATCCATTGGTGACTGTAGCCTATAGGCATTAATCCATTAGTCATTACAAAACGGTGATTTTCTAACTTAGAATTCCTTTTACTTTCTTCCAACAGAAAGATCTTTCCCTCATGAATTATTTGGTTACTTTGAAATACAGTTCATAAAAGAACTGTAGGATGGAATTTGATTCATTCTCTTTCAGTGTTCAGGATAATGAGCTGGTATACTAGCAACTTTCAAAAGTAATCAATGAGGATTTTTTAAAAAGATTACTACAAATCCCAGATTAAGAGAAACCATCTCTCAACTTAAAAAACAAAAAGATATAAAATACATTCATACCGCTTCTCTTTTAAGATTCATATTCATTTCTTCCATATTAGTATCAGCATGCCCATGTACTGATCTACCATGAATGTAATAACCAAAACATCTGTGGGATAACAGAAACACTGATATCTATCAAAAGAGAAGAAGAAGCAGTTAGCAACTCAACTGCAAAACAATAAAAATTAAGTTCTTCTTAAAATTGCTTTCTTTCTCTCAAAATAATGAGGGTTGAATTCTTGGAAAACATATAAAGAGAATAATAAGATAATAAAGGATAATGAGGTTATTTTAAAAAGTAGATGCAAAAGAGACTGGAGACACTCCCAAGAAAGGAAGAAACAGGGTTGATATATGAAAACTTTTCAGGGACTTCAGGCTGAGTCAACTGTTTGGTGGCATAAGCAATTCATAATTAAGAAACTGCAAATAAAGAAGGAAAAATTAAGACAGTAAATATTAAATTGTAGCTTGTTATAACCATCTCTGGAATTAACCACCAGTGGAAATCAGACTAAAAATACAATCATAGCAAATCACTTTTAAAGCCTCTCTTAGTGTACTCATGACCTTTAAAAAGGGAGAAATAACAGTTGCAAGATAAAGTCAGAAAGTACTTACATTGCTCATACAGCACAAATCAACAAACTGTCGAATTTTATCTTCTACAAATCTCTCATAAAAGACAGCAAAGAACACAACCTGAAACATTAAGCCAAGTTTATGTTTATTAGATTTTAGGATTTAATTTTCTTTCATAGCCACAGTATAGTGTCATAAGAAAAAAGAAGTTCCAACCAAGAACATAGTGGCCAATAACAATTCCTGTGGGATAAAATCCTACTTATCATTTCTGATTCTTCTGTCAAAGGAAGAATGCTTTGCAATTGTGTTAAGATTCACTGAGGGAGCTTATTTTGAATTTAAAAAACTTTTCTGTGTCATTAAAATAAGATAGGACAAACACAGGGGGAGGAAGTAAGGGGCTTTAAAAGCTTTAGGATAAACCAATGCATTAATGGCCAGATTTAGGTCTGGTTCTGCAATTCCGCTCATCTCCTAAATTCAAAAAGCCACTAGAAAAATTGCTGTTTTTCAAATTAATCTTCTCTGATAGAGTAGCACATAAAAAGCATATGTCAAGTATTCTGTTTCAACTACAGAAAATGTGTTAAACATTCAAATGGAATGGTTTCAAGTGTTTTCTTAGATAGATTTAATAACAATACTACAAAGGGAAGTTTTATAAATCACAAGAGAAAAGTTTACATTGTAGGCCTTCTTAGATCCACTTCAGAGAAGGATAACATTTCCTAACCACCCAATTCAAAGCTGTCGCCTGCTGTCGCATTCCTAACTTCCATTCCCCTTACCTCCCCCTCTACTCACTATCTCATCTCCCTGCTGATGCCCTTCACAGCACTTGTCACAGCTGTGACTTGTTCTTGTTACAGCGTATCTTTGAGCTCAGCACAGTGCCTCGCACATAACACGTACTCAGATATGTAAAAGAATATAGCAGGTGAACACTGAGAAAACTTTCCTAAATAGTCTCTGAACACATTTTAAAACTCCTTTAAATGACATGAAAAACAGTAACATTCAAAGTTTAAAAACTAAAAGATGCCACTTAAAAATTGAAGAAGCTGGGTTTGGGGAAATATAAGGAGTGAACAATAAAGCCTAATATTATGAGAATCAAGAAGATTTTGTATAGACAAATTTATGGAACTGTAATAGGCTAAAGGAACTTTTATGGATATTTTAGGAATAAACACTGATAGTTTGAGAATGTGACCATGGTATCAAATGACAGCAAAGTGAGAAACAAAGAACGAGGTTAGACGGTAGTGCCCAAGACAGCTAGTTGCTGCCTGAACAATCCTTTCCCTTCCCCTTAGTGACAGACCCCTTCTTTGAGGGGGTCTACCCAGCTGACAGTGCAGTGAAGTGTGGCCATGTGACCAAGTTCTGACCAAGGAGATGTCAAAGACACTTCTGAAAGGGCTCTCAAAGAGGAGAGGGTGAGCGTCCATTGCACTCCCCGGATTGGCAGGCCCACCAATCTGCACACAGGACCAGACCCCGGCCCTTATGGTCGTTGAGTTTGGGCTGCCCTTGCTCCACTGCCCACCTCCTCATCCAGTCATGCTGGAGCACCTGAGCTCACTGCCCACACAAATGGATTACAAGGGCCAGAAGCTAGCTGAACAGGGGTTTCAGGGAATTATTCTTTTCTGCAATACTTGGATTTATCGATGGGTATGTGGCTGAACAGTCTGGGTGGACTACAAAGTTATGGCAGGATTTGCTTTTTCGTGTTTGCTGACATTTTCCTTCATGGCCCATTTATCACTGACACCCCCTCAAGTGGTTCGAGACTTGCTCTGTTTGAGACTCCGGCACACAAGACAAGAAACCAGGGGAAAGAAAAATTAAGAGGCATGCTAAAAATAACTGATAGGGGTTTTCATGATTCAGCTTTACTACTTTACCTGCTTGTGTTTCATGTGAAATGAGCTAAATTGTTTTCATACCTAAAACGTGAGCTAAAAACCACCTATGCTCAGCTATATATAAATTTTGTTCTCTTTATATTTTACTTCTCAGTTGGGTTTTGATTTATAAAACTTTTAGACTTTCTCTTAATAATCTTCCTCTGAAATGCAGAACAGAAAACAACACAAGTATGCAAACTTTCTTGCAGGTCTACAAAATAAGGAAGAATAAATGCCTCATAAATGATAATACAATTTAACTATTACAGTTTCATAATTTATTATGAGTAGTTAAGCTGTTTTAATGTTTTCAGTTAAAACTCATAGTGAACAAATAAAGAGGAAAGGGTGAGGTCTTCTCCCCTGGCTCACCCCTGCAACTCCATCAGCCATTACGGACTGCGAGGTGACCTTAGAGGTGAAGTCCTGAGGGGCAGAGCAGAACAACAGGCATCTGGGCCTGACAGCAGCCACCCTGCTGGCCCTGCATTGCCAACCTCTGCTCCTCTTTCTCACAGGAGACAGAAAAGTCACTTTTATTTCAGCCACTGCTATTTGGGGTTTCCGTATTGTTGTACTCAATCAATACGAAAAGCTTCAGATGGTATTCCTTTAAATTCTCTACACCCAGATAAATCTCATCTATTCACAAGAACTTATATTGGTATATGTAAAAATAAATATTTTCTTACTATTATACTGATGATAAACATCAAACCCCATAATACGGTTGACAGACAGTAACTAGACTTATCATGGTGATCATTTTGAAATGTATAGAAATATCAAATCACTATGCTGTGTTCCAGGAACTAACATAGTGTTGTAGGTTAATTATACATCAAAAACAAACAGACAAATGAACAAACTCTTAGAAGAAGAGATGAGATTTCTGGTTACCAGAGGTGGGGGCTGGAGGGGGAAGTGGGGGGAACTGGATAAGGACAGTCAAAAGGCACAAACTTCCAGTTATAAGATAAATAAGTACTAAGGATGCAATGTGCAACATGATAAATTAACACTGTTTTAGGTTATACATAAAAATTAAGAGAATAAATCCTAAGAGTTCTCATCACAAGGGAAAAATATTTTTTTTTATTTCTTTAATTTTGTATCTGTATGAGATGATGGATGTTCACTAAACTTATTGTGGTAATCATTTCATGATGTGTTTAAGTTAAATCATTACGCTGTACGCCTTAAACTTATACAGTGTTGTATGTCAGTTATATCTCAATAAAACTGGAAGGAAAAAAATCAAACCCCATATTCTTTTAATCAAATTTTATTTCAAATCCTAATTTCTGTTTCTTTTTCTTTTCCAATTGTCAAACTATCCCTCACTAGCTCTATCCTATAGCTTCAAGTTTGAACAAGTCTCACCAACTTAAAATAAATGCAAATTTAAAGAGTCTATTCTTAAGTTTCAGAATGACACCTGAGTCCAATTCTGTAGGAATTTTGGGATTTCAATCCCAAAGATCGTTTAAAATAAGCTTTTAAGGCAAATATTTGCTCTCCAGTTTACACGAAGTTCAACCTATTCTTTCTAGAGGTCCCACCTTCATTTGCTTACTTAAAAGTTAGAGAGATCTTAATCAAACAGAAAGCCTTTTTCCACTCATGGGAGTGTCTGTAAGCAAGAGAAAGAAATGCAGAGATCAGAGTTAAGCGCTGTAGCTGCTGCTTCTTTCTTTTCTTCCTTCATTCTTTTTTTTAAAGCTTTAAGAAGATAAGGGAAGTAAGCACAGAAAAGATCCTCTGCTAGAGCCCTGGGACCTGAGAAGATTTATTTTTAGTTTCAGCTATTTCAATAAATATTTCAGAGAAGATTTCAGAAGGGGTACTGGTTTTTGAGAGGTTTAATGATATATAAATAAATGTAAACTATAAGTTATATTTCAAAAGAAAAGAAAAGATTAAGGGTACCTTAGCAATTCCTATCATTATATATAAACTAAATCCTGTGACTAGAAAGCTGCAGACTCTGAAAGACCCTTCAGAGACCCACTATTGAGAAGAAATGGACTCTGAAATCAGATTGCCTGGGTTCAAATTCCAGTTCTGCCAATTTCTAATTGCAGGACTTTAGGCAAATATTTAACCTTTCTGTGCCTCAGCATCCTCAGCTATAAAATGAGGATACTAAAAGAATCTATCTCTGAGGGCTACTATGAAGATTAAGTAAGTTACTTTGTGTAATGCAGTAAATTAACACAGTGCCTAGATTATCATACTATGTAAAAATTAGCTATTAGTTATTATTATTGTTGTTCTTGTCACCTTCTTTATACTATAGAAATCATGTTGTGGTCAATATTTGAGGATTAGCATGTAAACAGAGTTAAAAATATAGAGAGGCAATGTTGCTTAAAAGAACAATCTCTTGTTACCTGTATAATTCCAATGACTAGCCAAAGAGCGGTAGACACCGCATATCTCAAAATGCGGCTATAAGGAGCTATGTAGCTAGGTGGGCTTCTGGAAAGACTAGAAGATGAGTCCATTAATGCTAAGTTCTTGAATCCCACAACCTGAAATAATAAGAAAAAATAATTTAAACAGACATAAAGAAAACTCCTCTAGTCTGAAAATAAGACCCTCCTCTCTACCCCTTATCTTGAAAAACTAAAGTATTCAAGTTTGTATAAATGGTAGAAAATCTAGATAAAAATAATTATCCAGTATTTTAATTACAAAGTATTTAATACAAAATATTTAGCTAGTTCATTTGGTATTCTCTTCAATATGACTAAAGGCCAAATATAACATTATCATATACACAGACAAAGCTCAAAAATTTCTGTCAAGAGAATAAAGCTTTCTTCAGTAAACTACCAATGAACAACCAGTATTTCATGAGTTTTAACATATGCCAGGAACTATGTAAAATACCTTTTATACTTTAAAACAGTATTTTCCAAAATGTCTTTTGAGGAAGATACCATCTTTGATAAAAGGAAACCATGATCAAATAAGTTAAGTTAGTATATTATACTCACCTCCATGCCTTTCACCCTCATAGAATAAAAGCTATGGAAAGTTTTATGGTAAAGGAATCTACATGACTTTATTGAATCCAGTGTTTTCCAAACTTACTTCATTATAATACTTTTTTCTCACGTAACACCTTTTAAAGCTTTAAAAAACACTACTATAAATGAATTTTTGAGACAGTGTTCATATATCCTAGGGACACACACATTCCTCTAGGTTTAAAAAGGAAAGGAAGGAGAAAAGTGGGAAAGAAGGAAAAAGGAAGGCAGACATACAAGTTAATAATTCATATGTAACCTTACTTAAGCAGCTAATTCTAGAGAAAACCTGTTACTCATACAGTTTCCATATTTCAGTCTCATATTCAGTACTGAATACTTCTTTAATAATTCTACTCAGACCCATGAAATAACTGTAAAGGGATCATAAGCATGTACCCATTCAGTGTGTCTTGTTAAGCTACAGCCCCAGCTCTTAAGACAGAACACAGTCCATAGTAGGTGTTCAATGATAATTTGTTAGAAAATTTCAACCTTCTAATAGTGGTTCTAATACAGGAGTGAGAATATGAATAATGGGGTGGGGGTTTCTTAAAATACAGATACTTGAGCTTGCCTCAGAGCTACGGAATTGAACATAATCTCGAGGGGTGAGGTAAGGCATAGGTATTCTGCAAAAGCTTCCTATGGGGTTCTGCTACAAACCAGTGGTTTAAAAATCACTCCTTACCTACAGTAGACAAATTCAAAGAGACAGAAAGTAGAATGGTGGTTTCCAGGCGCTGGGGAGAGGGGAGAAGACGGAGCTGTTGTTTAATGGGTACAGAGTTTTAGTTTTGCAAGATGAACAGAATTCTAGAGACTACTGCACAACAATGGAAATGTACTTAACAGTACTGGACTGTATACTTAAAATGATTAAGATGGTAAATTTCATGTTATGTGTGTTTTTTCATGGCTTGATTACAATATTTTAACCTTTAGAAAACTCTTCCACTGACATGAAAACTTAGCTGGAATTATATTAACATTTATGAGGTACCCATAAGTCGTATACAATTACATCAAACAGTTTATACCTCCAAAAGGAAGAGGACAGTAAGTACTTGAAAGAGTGGGTTAATTTTTCTCACAGTCTGAATTTCATTCCATTCATTTGCCACAAAATATGTTCTCCATATGCTTACTGGAACGGTAGCACTCCGAACACCACCCTCACCTGGTTGGGGGGATAAAATGAGTAAAAGCGTTTCACCTTCTTTGCTCTACAATGGTGGCAAAAGAATCTTGGTACAAATGGTTACTTTCATTACCTTCAACAGCTTTAAGAACCTTTCCTTTAGGTCGCTCCCAATCAATAAAGAATATGTCTATGGTAATCTGGGAGATGAGCTTATGCAAAAATTGCAGAGCCTGAGAATGACAAACAAAGCACCTTAAAGTATCTGCATTAAGCCTGCTTATGAAACCAACAGTGATTCTTTAAGAATGTCCATCGACAGATGAATGGATAAAGAGGATGTGGTACATATATACAATGGAATACTACTCAGCCATAAAAAAGAACGAAATAATGCCATTTGCAGCAACATGGATGCAACTAGAGATTATCATACTAAGTGAAGTAAGTCAGAAAGAGAAAGACAAATACCATACGATATCACTTACATGTGGAATCTAAAATATGACACAAATGAACTTATCTACGAAAACAGAAACAGACTCACAGACATAGAGAACAGACTTGTGGTTGCCAAGGGGAGGGGGGCAGAGAGGGATGGACTGGCAGTTTGGGGTTAGCAGATGCAAACTATTATATACAGAGTGGATAAACATGATCCTCATGTATAGCACAGGGAACTATACTCAATATCCTGTGATAAACCATAATGGAAAAGAATATAAAAAAAGAGTGTCTCTATGTGTATAACTGAGTCACTTTGCTGCACAGCAGAGATTGGCACAATGTTGTAAACCAACTATACTTCAAAAAAAAAAAACAAACAAACATACTGTAATCACAAGAATATATAACTTTCACAAGTTACAAAGTCGTAATACCATTAGGGGATCAACAGAAGCTCACGAAATAACGGAATCACCAAATTCACAGAATTTTTATATACATATTAATTCGACTTCCCTTTTTCTGTCTTTCTTTGAAATAGGGACATGAAAGGAGACACACTACCTCCTCCTCATACAGGGATCTTGCATTAATTGTCTCTCTTTCCCAAGGTTTCCAAAAGCATACTTTGTTTTCTAGATCATCTAACTTCTTTATAAGTAAAGGTATTTCCAACTATAATTTGCTTGTCCTAATTAAAGTTTTAGCATGCTCTCACTGTTGTTTTTTTCCCCCTATTTCTGGTATTTTCATTTACAGAATATGTTTAAACTAAGGCTTCCTCCTAGTAGGTACATTATTGATCAAACAAGGGATAAAAATCTAAGTATGGGATGATTCCTCTCTTCGTGGAGCTCACAGATCAGTGGGAACATCAGACACTTAATAATCACAACACAATTGGATGAGATCTACCACAGAAGCATGTAAAGAGCTTCACATCCATCGACAGAACAATGAAGTAGGGAGGGGGGTTGCCATGGAGAGAGGAGGAAAGGAATATGGAGGCAGAGAACAAATGCTAAGAGTTCAGCACTTTATCCAGCATGGTACCTTTTACTCTCAATTAACAGGTTAAATTAAATAATAAAAAAATATTTAAGGCAGATCTTCAGAATAAGATATCTATTATAAATAAAAGTAGACTTCCTAGTAAAACAGAATTAATTCATGCTTTCTTCCAAAATTAAACTAAATTTTACACCAAAGATTTTGAAAGCAGTTTAATTTTAAAGACTTATATGCTTATTAGCAGGTCTTTTAAATTCAGTAACCCGTGCTTTGAAACTTACCTTCAGAGCAAAGGCACATCCCACATAAGTAACAAAACGTTCTTCCTGAGCCGGCATTGGTAGCAAAACAGAGACAGACTTCTGTGCCTATGATAAAAATTACGCTGCTAAATATGACCATACGAAGGTTTTACTAAACACAAGTTATAACCCAAAGAAAGCGTAAAAGAGGAAGGTGGTGATGCACTCAGTAAACACAGCACACTCAGGGAATGGTGAGTTTAGCATTTGCCCCAATACTCTTGATCAGAAATATCCTCCACTAAAGACAGTTCCTTTATAAAGAAAGCTTACAAGTTATTCAGGTATTGGCACTTAGGTTAAATTCAGAAAATCACTTACTTTGAAGAAAATAAGCCAGTAAAGACCTGTTCCCACAGTGATGATAAAGAAAACATTGGCCAGATCACCAGCATAGTAAACCAAGAATTTCATAACTGTCTGCAATTTAAAAAGAGAATTACAGCCATTATAGACACAACCTATTTATACTATTACTTTTAATAACATGTTATTTACCCAGTTTCTCAAGCTTGAAGCCTTGTTTCATGTATACGTGGATCAGTTAGAAAGACCAACTGCAGCCACTTCCTAGACACCTTTTGGGTCCTAACCTTTTGATCCATTCCCAATAGCCTCTGTCTTATTCAACCCTTCTCATCTTTCACCATCTAAGAAATTTAGAACCGCCTCCTAATTTTCTTCGAGTCTGGAATCCTTCTCTCCAATGTATCCTCTATACTACCATCAGAGTTGGCTTTCTAAAATGTAAATTGGATTGTTACTCCCCTTCTTAAAAATGTACAGTGACTCCTTATTAAAATATAAATTCCTGA
Organism: Aethalodelphis obliquidens; assembly: GCF_003676395.1. Lineage (NCBI taxonomy): Eukaryota > Metazoa > Chordata > Mammalia > Artiodactyla > Delphinidae > Aethalodelphis > Aethalodelphis obliquidens. The sequence goes on along the minus strand of NW_020837983.1, from coordinate 4,418,437 downwards.
CTCACAAGGTCCTCCACAACCTAGACAAAAATTAAATATTTAGCCTCATCTGCCAGTTCCAACCACTTACTCAATAATTAACTATTCCACACTTTCATCTCAAATGTTTTGGGGAATGAAATGGGCATTGATTCTACAAATATTCTTCTCTTTTTCTCTCTGGCAAACTCTCATGAGCTCTGAGGGCAGAGACGATGTCTCTCTTTGCTCATTATCACAATCCCCCCAGTGCCTAGTAGAGCACCTGGCACTCAGACAGTAGGCTGTCAGTGACTATTTGTGGAACGCGCAGATAACCCAGCTTAAAGTTCACTTCTCTTGGAAGCCTTTCTTGACTATCCCAGACAGTAAATCAAGCCCCCCTCCTCTGATTCCTTGGCACATTGGCTCTGGAGCCAGGAAGACATCCCAGCACAAACAAATTTACTACGTGCCTTTCTCATGTTCTTTATCAGCGAAATGGAAATACCACCTATTACTTTGTTGCTATAAAAATTAAATGAATAGGGGCTTCCCTGGTGGCGCAGTGGTTGAGAGTCCGCCTGCTGATGCAGGGGACATGGGTTTGTGCCCCGGTCTGGGAAGATCCCACATGCCACAGAGCGGCTGGACCCGTGAGCCATGGCCGCTGAGCCGGTGCGTCCGGAGCCTGTGCTCCGCAACGGGAGAGGTCACAGCAGTGAGAGACCTGCGCACCAAAAAAAAAAAAAAAAAAAAAAGTGCCTGGCACATAGTAAATATTCAAAAAATGATAGATAAAAATAAAAACAAACATAAAGAAGATTAATTGAGAAGAGAAACTATAAAGTTAATAGAGTAAAATATGGGCGAATACCTTTTTGATCTTGAGATAGGGGAGGCTTTCCTAAACAAGATCCTAAAAGCACATGCCATAATATGAAAACCTACTCAGATCTGACAATATTAAAATCAAGAGTTTCTGTTAAACAAAGTAACACATAGATAAAATAACACATGAATCACTCTTGGAGAATAAATTTCAACATCAAAAACCAAAAGTGGATTTATATTTAGAAAATACATAAAACTCCAAATAAATAAAATATAAAAACTTGTTTAAATAAACAAGAAAAACTGAAAACTTAATTAGAAAAATGGGCAAGGGATACAAACAGGAAGTTCACAGAAGGGGAAACCCAAATGATTAATAAAGCATATGAAGAGTAATCAGAGAAATGAAAATTAAATCAAGAATAACATACTACTTACCCCACCAAATTGGCAAAAAATGGAAAGACTTGAAAAACAGCAAGTACTGATTGGTGAGGATGTGAGGAAACACGAACAGCTCTGCTGTTGTGTGCAGACTGGCCCACAGCAATGTGGGAGGGAAATGAGCATACACCTCTCATAGTCATATACACCAGAGAAACTCAAGGCAACTTTTGACTCATTCTCTAGCTGTGTTTTATTAGTAGGATATAAAATAGCCAAAAGATAAAAATATACTTAAAAAATTCCTGTGATCATACCTGTAAATCGATCATGGGACTCCCAATGCGTCTCTTCCAACCTGCTGTCTTCAAAAGAGACAATAAAACAGCTAGTCCACCCAACACACCCAAAGCAATCTAAAGGAAAATAAAAATTTGGAATTTATGTAATTTCATAATGTAATTTCATCCATGTTCAAAGATACTGTAAACAGAAAGTAAGGAAGTACTCAAAAAATGGTGGTGGAAGGTGGCTAAAAGGACATAGGAGCCAAATTTAAGGAACTCCCAATGGTCAAATCTGGGACAATTTGAGCAAGAAAATAGATAGTAATGAATTATTATTGTTAGAATAAATAAATATCCATGAGTCCATACTGATTTAAATAAATAATTGAATAAATAAATCAATGTGGACAAAGGGACAGTTCCTCCTTATAGCAGAACTTGAATTAACAAATATAGAAGAAATGATGGAAATACACAATCATCATCAGACAAATGTCACAGTAACACTTTTTACTGGCAAGAATTAACAATGGGTGCTAAAATTAGAGGGCAAAAGAATAATGAGGAGCAGGATATTTGCATACTCTCAAGTATCTCCTCACAAGATACAAGATACTTATTAATTATAAGTGGAAAAATACAGTGGAGAACTCTGTGGACACCATCTTAGCCATATGATCGAAGGTGACATCACTGTTAATAAGATACACTGACATCAAGTATCTTCTGATATGATTTGCTGAGAAGGGTACATCATCATTTCTGTGGCATTTGTGCTAAAACTACATTTAATCATGGGAAAATATCAGATGAACCCAACTGAGGTCCAAAATACCAGTGTCAGTCATGAAAGACAAAGAATGACAGAGCACCTGTCACAGATCTAAAGATACACACGATGGCTAGAAGTAATATGTGACCCTGGACTGGGTCCTAAAACAGAAGAAAGATAGTGAAAAAAATCTGTAAAATCCAAAGAGTATTTAGATTAGTTAACAGATTAGGACTACATCAATATTAATTTTCTGATTAACATCACTGTACTACCATCATGTAAGATGTTAACATTAGGGGAGGCTGGGTGAGGGATATATGGCAAATCTCTCTATTTTGACAACTTTCCTGTACATGTAAAAACTTTTTTTTTTAAGTAAAAAATATACTGTAAGTATTTTTAACAGGTTAAAATAAACTCACATCTGTCTGGACATGTGCTTCTCCTTGATCCATTTCATATGTGACCGAGAAAGAAACCTGATATTTAAAAGAAAGTGAATTAGCCATACTGAAGTTATATAACACAAAACTACTTTTACTAGAAAAATACATTTGTAACTGAATTTTACCATAAATGCCATACTTTTGAACTATCAATGTTACTAGAGTTGACCCTTATTTGTATCAATACATAAATGAATACGCTCTTGGGAATTATTCATGCTACTTTAAACATCCCTTTTGAACACATGTTAAAGAAAGAGGGCTTCATTAGGAGCTAGGTAGGTTCATTAATAGCAGTCAAGCCAAATTAACCGTATTTCATTTTCTGATAGGTTTCTGTAACTGAGGAGTGTGACTGATCTTACATATCAAGAATTCAGCAACTGGCTAAACAATCACAGCCTAAGATGGCAGATTAATCAAAGGGCTGAACAAGAATCTTAGGGATACCATTATATTGAGACAGTAGAAAGAAGAACCAGCAAAGGGTTAAGAGAAACAGGAGTATGAGAAGTAGGAGAGGGAAGATACCTAAGTCTTAGCAAGGTCATAAACAGGGAGTTTCAAAAAGGAGGAGGTCACCAGTAGTGTCAAATGTTGTACAACTGGCCCTTGAACAATGCAGGGGTTAGAGACGCCAACCCCCGTGCAGTCAAAAATCCAGAGAGAACTTTAGAATTGGCCCTCCGCATCCATGGATTCAACCAACTTCGTGTAGTGCTGTGGTACATATTGAGTGAAGGAAAAAAAAAACCCATGTATAAGTAGACCCATGCAGTTCAAACCCATGTTGTTCAAGGGTCAACTGTGTAAGTGTCAAGTTAAAGAAATAAAGCCAGTGTATGTGGAATTCATTGCTGACTTCATGAAACAGGTTTTCAAAGAAGCAAATGGCAAGAGCAAAACTGCAAATGATGAAAGAGTAAATGGTTGGGAAATCAAGGAAAGACACACGATAGCAAGCTGAACAGTTGGCAGAGCTGATGGATAATTTTACTGTTTGGTCATGTTAGTTTGTTTTTAAGATGGGGCAACCTGAAGGGTATTATAAGCAAAGGAAAGGGACCAGCAGAGAAGCTGGCTGAATAAAGGGTTGTGAGTGAAACAGGATACTGGAGGAAGTACTCTAAACAAGTACAGGTTGAAAATTTGCTTAAGAAAGTGGGAAGGGTCCTTTTTTCTTAGAAATAGGAACAGGAGTTAGGAAAGATAATGAAACAGAGATACTTAAGTATTAAAGAGGAAATCTGAAGGAATTCGTATTGGATGGTTTTGATCTGCTCCGTAAAATACAAAGATAGGTTATTTGTCTTTGGTGAGAGAGCAGAGATGTAGCTGGATACTTAAAATGAATGTAGAACTTTTACAATAGCTGTCATGAGAAATTAAGAAATGATGAAAGAACTGTACATTCTACAATTAGGATGAATTTGAGGTGGACTTCCTCAATATGGTTTTATGATTCTCTCAACTTTTTTTCCAATTTGTCAAGACTTAGTTTAGAATATTTTGGACAAGAAAAATATTTAAAGAAAACACCCAGAAGTGTTTTATGTTAAGATAAATATACTCTTGACTACCCAAGAATGACCATTCCAGGAAGACGTAAACCAGGCAGTCTTTTGTTGTTACTAAGCATGTTTCTGGATTTTCTTCTCCTCTCACTATAATGTATACAAATACAGGCAATCGAAGCTAATTTTAACATGAAACCAGGTAATACAAATGAGGATGTGAAATCTTTCAAAGAAAAGTTATTTATGTGCCTACTTTTCACTTAACGAAAGCCTGAATCCAATAGTAGCTGAGCACACATACAAGTGCAACAGAGAGGCCAAAAGCACTGGCTGAAGAACTAGAATTTTAAAATTCAGAAAAGTAAAATAATAGAAATTAAAAGCTATTAGTGAGTCTTGGAGTAAGGAATGCTCACCTTCCAATTCTCATGTTTCTGGAGAGGACAGGGAATGAGGAAGAAGTAGAGAAGGATTAGCCTGCTTTTGACCTCTATCCTCTCTCATTTACCCCTCATCAAAGCAGGGATGCTTCATCTGCCTGGCGAGGTAGAGAGGAGGAACTGTGTCGTGCGGCTCAGCCTTTCCCAGGCTCATTCTCTTTGGTGTAGCCCGTTTTCAGTGTGTACATGGTATCGCTTCCATATACAGGCCCTGCCAGGCAGGGGAGGATTATAGTTCTGTGGTTAAACTTAACTGAGTTGGGAAATAGCAGAAGACTAATTGGCTGAAGGTCCAAACTGCATTCTCTAGCTCACTTTAGCGCTACTAGTTATAAAGCTGATAATTTGATTCTCTTTCTGCCTGTTGAATTGTGTCTCTATCAAGTGGGCAAGACTGGTGAGAAGAGGAACACACATGCCCACTTAAGGTTTGAGTTCCTGGTTTAGTTAGTCAAGGAGGCAAAATCTTAACAGAAGCAAGGTGGCCAAAGAGGATGGGAGCAGATGCTGCATGGCTCCGCCTACCCCAGGATACTGACAGGGAGGCCCAGCTGCTGGTGACGGTGTCTACTGACAAACATAATTCTTGCTTTTTTATACCCAGGATCCATAAGAACTCACCTCTTACCACTATTAGTAAAAAATAATTAAGTCTTGACTATATAAAGTGCCATGTTTATTTAAAACTTTAAAAAGGACTAATTGTCTTTTGATCATAACACAAACTCTATCAGCATTATACGAACACATAGAGAGGCAATGATTAGGAAGGAACTCACCTTCACAGACTGGCTGTTGGGATCTTTGATATCAATGTCACTGTAGGCAATGGTAATTAAGGGAGGGTAGATATTTCCATTTTTTGTGTTGGGTACAAGGCGGATACTGTTTAAAAGAAAATTCATTTTTAGTTATAAATACATCTAGGCCCTTAAACATAAATTTAACTTATTGTTTCTTCTGAATTAGATACGGATAGTCTTGGTGATCTCAGAACTACCAGTTACTAAAAACTAGAGGTCAAACATAAACTAATGGTAACAACATAGGCTATTTGAAGTGGTCAGAACTTTATATTGAAATATAACCTCTGAGACAAATTAGAAACTCTTGTTGATCTAGGTCCTACGAAGTTTACAAATGAAATCAGTGAAGTACTGTGCACCACTTTTGAGGACTACTCAAAAGAGAAGTGTTACATGAAGCCTAGAGGAAGGCAGATAATATCCTAATTTTCAAAGAAGATGAATTCTTAACAAAATACTGTGTCATATCTAATACTCTTTAGGGCACATAATGGGGTACATTTTGCTGAATTCAATGCATTAGTAATGTACAGTTTGTAAACTCAGAAAGGAAAATGCCAAGCACCAGTGGCCAGCATAGTTTCTCCAAGAGCAAATCACGCGTGGCTAGTTTCAATTTCGTTTTCACTAGGGATACTACATTAGATTGAGGGACTGCTAAAAACAGCACAGTTGGATTTCAGCAAGGTATATGACAAAACTTCTGTACTGCCTACCTGATAAAATTATCATAAAAATCAAAGTGAAAAAAATAATGTATGTTGAAGTGCCAGAAAGAAGATGGTGCTGATTTTCATCAGTGTATTCAAGGTGCACATCATAAAATATTGGAGTGGGAAGGCTGGTTAAGGTCTTAGAGATAGGAATCTCACACTGGAGAAGACGCATGAGGGCTGCAAGCCACTACCCTAAGGCAGGGTCATCATTAAAGTATCCCAGGAAGGTACTTCCCTGGTGGAGCGGTGGTTAAGAATCCGCCTGCCAATGCAGGGGACACGGGTTCGATCCCTGGTCCGGGAAGATCCCACATGCCACGGAGCAACTAAGCTCGTGCGCCACAACTACTGAACCTGTGCTCTAGAGCCTGCAAGCCACAACTACTGAGCCTGTGTGCCACAGCTACTGAAGCCCGCACACCTAGAGCCTGTGCTCCACAACAAGAGAAGCCACCGCCATAAGAAGCCCGCGCACCACAATGAAGAGTAGCCCCCGCTCGCTGCAACTAGAGAAAGCCCGTGCACAGCAAGGAAGACCCAACACAACCAAAAATAAATAAGTAAATTTATTTTTAAAAAAAAGTATCCTAGGAAGAGTGAGGTGTTGATAATTAATGAGGGCCAACCTAGAACAGTAGCTGTTAAAGGAGATGGAGCCGCAGAAGCCTGCCTATTGCAATCACCTGGCAGGCTCTAACATACCTGCTTCAGCCCACTGATCTTCACTTTCCCCCTCTCAACCCATTCTAATTTAGCAGGTCTAGAGTGGGCCTACAATATGAATTTTGGCAAAAGTCCTTAATCTCTTCTGACATAATTTTCCCCTCTATTAGTGTATCCCAATCTATCGGGACATCTAAAAACACAGTATGTATTGTTCCAGTTCAGGTGTTCTTATTGTTTTCACCTGATAATTACAGGTCACTACTTTCACTACCACATTTTCCCATATACTCCAAGCCTCATTTAGTGCATTAGACGTTTGTTTACCTCAGTGATATTTGGGTAGCAACTCGAATTAATCTTGGCTGACTTCCTAAGTCATTTTCTCTTCCACTTAGTGCATCCACTAAGAAAATGCGCCGAGTCAGAAGCCACTTGCCAGAGCTACTGTCTGTTATAATAATAAAAAAAAAGAGATGGCATTTAAAAAGTATCTTCAATTCTTCAAGATGGCTCTCAAGGAGAACTTTTTCCATTCTACTAATTTTTCTATTAAAATTAGCCCTGATTTTACAGTTCTACTAATTTTTCTCAGGATACACTTTTAGCAATAACATAATTTCTTAATAATAAGCCTGATATATTTAGTAAAAATTTCTAAATATACCAGCAACCTTACTGTTTTACTTTTAGGCATGCTATATAGAAACTTATACTCAGAGAGAATCTATGACCATTCTTATAATCTGCGATTTATTAAATTATCATGTTGGTTGACTGGTTAATTGATTTTAGCTCAGAGAAAGAGTGGTATGTATGGACGCCTTACCTTGGTTCACAAATATTTTATTGTGCTGAAGATTTAAGTTTAACACAGGCACAGCCCAAATATATTGGTGTTGATTTTCATCAGTATATTCAAGGTACACATCATAAAATGTAGGCGTGGGGAAGTCAGTTAAGATCTTAGAGATAGGAATCTCACACTGGAAAAGAAAATGAAAAATGAAAGTATCCAAATTGAAAATTAGAAAGCATATTTATTATCTTTACAAGTTTTTTTTAATTGTAAAATGAAAAGCTTTCAGTTACCTTGTTTATCCACATTTCCATGTGTCTTTCAAAACATGAATACTATGTATGATTCTTTTATAAGGGCCAAAATAACTAACAGTAAAGAACCACCTGGATCTTGTCCTACAACCCATTCATTCTCAACAGTAAGTGTACAGTGAAAAGGTTTAAAAACTCCTATCCTATGGGATGAGGTCCCAATTCTTTCTCCTGATGTACACCGCTGTTTATGATTTGGCTCCCCTTAACAGAGCCAGGTTTATCTCCCACTGCTCCCTCTCTGTCTATGGTCCAGTCAAACTAATCTACTTACAGTCTCTAAATATGCTGTGCTATTCTACATCTCTCTGACATTGCAAATGGTGTTTCTGCTTGACATTCCCTTCCCCACTGTGCTCTCCTGGCAAACTCATATTCATTCTACAAGCTCAAGTATCACTCACTCTGTAAAGCCTTTCCATATTTCCCTAGGAACTGCTAATGAACCCTCCTTTGGACCAACATGGTACCTTGTTCATATCTATAGAACAACACATCACATTCTTTGCAATTCTTTGTCTGTCTATATAGCTGTTTTCTCTACTAGGCTATGAACTCCTTGAGAGGCAACCAGGTTCAATGGAAAAACCATGATTTTCAAGCCTAACAGAACATTTACTTGATGCAACACCTTGAGTAAATTACCTAATCTTACTGAGCACCATTTCCTCATTCATAAAACACAAATAATATGTATTTCACATAGTTATTTCATGGATCAGATGAGATAAAAATGATAAAATGCTGAGCATACAGCAGCGGGCATTTAACAAGTCTTGATTCTCCTGGCCCAAAGTAGACACAAAATAGCATTTTTTTAAAATAACATAGAAGTCGTTTCTGATAATAAAAGTAAATGCACGTTCATGATAGAAAATTTGGAAAATATAAAAAAGAGAAAAAATCACCTGTAATCCCACTATTCAGAGATAACCGCTGTTAAAAATGTTTATCTTCTAATCTGTTTTCCCTGATAGTATTTTTTATTGTGGTTTTAACAAAACTGGAAGCACAGTTTTGTTCTATGGTGTACATATATGCATTTTATCAAGAAGTATTTTTGTAGACTAGTGAATTTCTTTCAAACGTTTAATGGCTCATAATATTCCTTTGTACCATACTGTAGTTTTAAAATGCATTACCAAAGGAAGGAAGGTCAGGGAGGGAGGGAGGGAGGAAAGCATGGAAGGAGAGAAAAGGAAAGCATTTTTATTTGTTTCTGGAGGGTAGAGGGAGGAGGGAGTGATAACACTTTATTGTTCATTAAAAATGAAGTAATACTTTTGCTTTATTCTAAAATGTTCAAAAGTAGAGATTATTTTTATGACCTATATGCCTAGAAGTAAATAAACAACTAATTATGATGTTTAAGACTCTATCTATGACAAGATACTCTTTTCATGCTGATTAGATTAATAAAAACTATATCAATCGGTGAAATTATTCATTACTACAAGAAATTTCCAATTTCAAAAACTCAAAGATATTCCAATTATTGCTGATGTGAAAAAATGAAGCTAAAATACAGACTGCCTAAAATAGTTCCAACTTACATTCTGCTGATAGGTTGTTCCAAAGGAATAAGCAGCATTTAATCTTGTCTCTGTGTCTGGACAAAGCTACAGCAAAAGAATACAACTGATAAATATCTCTCACAGATGTTTTCTTTGCTTATAGTCAAGGGTTCTCAACACTCAACATGGACATATACTTTATATAATACTCATTCAATGTATCAAGGAATGAAAAGTTAAGGGAGCATCTTTGTTATAAGTCATAACTTAAAGTAGTTTTAAGAAATTCCAATTTAAAACACATGAAAAAAATCAACTCTACCAAGCAACTGATGCTCTATCCAAGCAATAATCTAGTTTTTTTCTCATCTTTGCCTCAGTCAAATATAAGACACGTTAGGAATTCTCTAGCTAGAATCATACTCACCTGTAAAACACCTCCTTCTAAAGTTTGCCACTTGAGAAAATTTCCTCTTACATCATAAGAAGCAGCAACAAACTTCAGTTTTGTATACTGATTAAAGAAAAACAAGAATAAAATAATGTCACATACTCTGAAACTCTATAAATATATATATTACATACAACAGTCTATACAAACTTTCAGAGTTTAGACTTCCAGAGCATATATTCAGTAAAATAGCCTATAAAATTTTTTTCATTGTTTATTGATCTTTTCTTTTTCCAGAGATCAAATATTGAATTCAACTATCTTTACTTTGAAGCAACATTAATCTAAGTATCTCTATGATTAAACACACCAAAATAAATGGACTGGGTTTTCGCACAAAAACTATTATTTCAGAATTGAGAGGCAGCGCTGGTGACAGATAACTTCATTTGATGGTGTGTGTGTGTGTGTGTGTGTGTGTGTGTGTGTGTGTGTGTGTGTGTATGGGAGGTGAGTAGGGGAGGGAAAAATCTGTTCTTTCATTCTAGAAGGTCAAAAAGTTGAGGTAAGAATTTGGAGCTGTGAAGTGCTAAGGAAAGGCATAAGAATCCCAGTCAATCTTTGGAAGCCCTTTTTAAACATGTGGAGATACAGGACAGAGATGGCTTTGCATTTGGTGATGAAAACTGTCCTTCCCAACCCCACAAGTACTACTTGCTGCCATACGACATAATCCAGAGGTATCATATACTCAAGTAAGGCAGCTAAACTTTATATTTTTAGTTCCTCAGCAGCTAATATTCAGATTTAGTTTAGTAATTAAATTTTTAAAAGCCTATCAAGAATTATGACTAGTAATATTCTTGTTACCTTTTAAAATTGTAAATCAAAATGTAGTTATCCTTCAATAATATAGTGACTTGTACCTGGTTTTCCCCTTTAAAACTGAAATTTGTAGGAAGAGGTGTAGTACTGAGTACTTGAGGTGCTAATCCTAGCTGGTCTCCATAGAACAGCCATGGAAGATTCTGTCTCCTATAAACAATCACAATTGTTTTAATAATGGGGAACAATTCTTAATATGTATTTGTGCAAGTAATTGCACTGAATTTCGTCAAAATGATGGTTCATCAATTAGAATAGCCTTACCAAAATGAAACAGAATGAACAGTGCCCAGTCCAGCAGTATTTTCAAAGATAAACTGAAACAGTCGACATGCATCAAAAGTGGTAGAGTCATAAGAATTCATATTCATCACACACATATTTCCAAGAGCTTGGCAAGATGTCAGATTGGCATACACCTACAAGAGAGCAATGACAGAGAAATGTACGGACTTTAACATCCTAAGCAAAAGTTGACATAAAAATTATGCTCAGTTTTAACTTTACCTATTCTGCAAATTCTTTTTTTGGACATTCTTTTGCTTTTAATACCTTTCCTCTAATTTAAGTAGAAAAGAACTTTCTATATGGCAGATAAATAATTTGTACATTTTAACTGTAAATTTTAGGTGGAAATATAAAGACAAGCAATTAAAAGAAGAACTAACAGCATGACATTTAAAAAAACTATTATGCAGAATAATTTTTGAAAGAATAATAATTTGTTCCTATATTAGAGCTTATGCATATAAATCTAATCCATTTTAAGTAATTTGTTTATGAACAGCAAAATAAGATCATTTGTTGAGTTTGCCCCTTAAACTTCTTTTTCAGTTTTCCCTTTCAGGAAAAGACCACTCCATTTTTAGTTATTCAAATAAAAATCACTGCAGTAATATTCTTTCTCTCCCTTCTCGTATCCAGCTCATCATTAAATCCTATTGGCTCAATCTTCAAAGTATATCCAGAAGCTAAACATTTCTCACACTTCCATGGTACCACCCTTGTCCACGAGTCCACTTTCTCTCACCTGGATTACTCTAATACTCTCCTAAATGGTCCCCCCGCTTCTGTCTTTGCCCCAACAAAATGTGCTCTCCATATTAGAGTGATCTTTTCAAAACCTGAGGTCAACCATTGTCTTCCTTTGCACAAAATCCTCTATATCCCTTCCAGTAAACTCCAAGTCCTCAACATAGTCACTCCCTTCACCCGTGAACTCATCTCTCCACTTTCCCTGCTCACTCTGTTCTAGCCACTCAGGTCTCCTTCCTGTTTCTTTAGCATGAACACCAGAGAACTCCTGCTTCGGGACCTCTGCACTTGCCATAGTCTCTGCTTAGAATACTCTTCCCCTAGATATTTACAAGGCTCTCTTCTACTTCCTTCAGATCTTTACTCAAATATCACGCTCCCAGAGATGCCTGTCCTGACCACCCTCCATAAAATAGCACCACCTTCCACTCTCTATGCTCTTTACCCTGATTTATTTGTCTTTATAGCACTTAGCACCACCTAACATTTACCTATAATTCTACGGGGGATTTTTCTCTGCCTTTTCCTGAAATAGATAACTTAAAGATTTGAGAACAGAGCCTGGCATACAGTAGGTCATCAATAAACATTTACTAAATGATAGTATGAATCAGTTTCCCCTAACATTCAATTTCTGCTGAGTAAGTTTGCACACATTCAATTTACGAATAATGAAATGTGAAATGAATAACATTTTCTTTAGTATTCTCTTTCAGTCCACTTAGAAAGGGTTTATTTTTCTTATAGAAAATGACCAAGGAGATATATCTACTTAGAGAGGAAAGTTTTATTAAGTGGGGAAAAAAATGGTATCATAATTCTTTGAAATGGAATAAAATTATTTTCTAGAAATTCAAATATACCCAACAAGCAGCTGCTGATGACTGCAAATACTCTGCAAACCATTCTGAAGTGAAAGACATGCCCTGTAAACACAAAGATGAATTTTAGTTTTAAGTTCAAATAGAAATTCCTTAACCCTACGCTGTTTAGAAGACATTAATATGTATATTGCTGAGTCGGAAATAACTAACATTACTTTCTCAATATTATCAGAAAAATAGATTCTAACGGCAATATAAGAATTAATTCTAAGCAATGTCAGTAATTACAAATAGGACTGAATTACAAAATCACATCACTTAGGCAAAGGATATAAGGAAACAAAGTATGTCTATAATCAAAAAAAAAACAAGAAAACACTATTATGCCCATTTCACTAAAACAAAAATCAAAGTGCAAAAAAATAAAAGAAAAACTAGATTCTGACTTAGTATTGGTTAATATTTGCTGATTTAGGATTATTACACTGTATTAAATTGGCAAGTAATAAAAAAGAAATATCTGTGAATGATTTCTAAGCAACTGGAGACTGGGGATATACAGAGTAACTAATATGTAAAATCTCCAAAGTGGTGATTCTCAAACAATGATGGGTATCACAATCAACTGTGGAATTTCCTAAAAACAGAAAATGCTTGGCTTCATTCTAAACCAAATGAAACAGAATGCCTAGGATGAGACCAAGGCATACATGTGCTCTGAAAGCTGCAGGTACAAGCCTCTAGTTAAGCACCACTGCTGTAAAGTTCATCTGCATATCTTGCTAAAAAATGAGACACCGAGAAGCACCATTCAGAATAAATTCTCTGAACATGGACAATGGAGATAAAACCAAATTATATGAATCGTGACACCACAACTGTCAAAGAAATCTAAAATAAAATTATGAGTCACTTCATTATTCATTATTTTCATCTCTTCAATAAGCAAAAATTCTCATTTTGTAAGAAAAAAACCTATGCATAGAAGGTTGACTAACACACACAAAAAGGCTGAGCAAAAATGGAAAGCAATAACAACAGTACTGGCAAATGCATGTAAAATGAAGCCACAGACAATGCCAGTGATAAAGTTGTATGATCCTTTGTAAAACAATATCCACGGAATTTTTAGAAACACTTAGGAAATTTGTCTTAAGGCAATAATCTCTCCAAAAGGAAAAACACATCTTTGTGCATAAAATGGTTGACAGCAATATTATTAATAACAGAAAACCTAAATAGTCAATAGACATACAATTACATGAATTTCAATGCATAAACTAGAGTATTACGTGACTATTTAAAATTATAATTACATTGGTTGAGCCTGGAACACAGTATAGAGAAACTAAGGTAATGCCTAAAGACTGAAAGAGACATGTCAAAATAACACAGGGGCTATACCAAAGGAAGTCCAAATTTGAGGCAATTTGAGCTTTGAAAAGAAGAGTAACAGTGACAGATTATAACACACTCATGATACCTGGAGTTTGCAGTAAAGCTAAAAAAAATAAAAGCACAGAGAGAAAAGAAAGCACTCTTTCTAGACGACTGCTAACTAAAAATATAAAGGGAACAACAGAATTGTGAAATCATTTTTTTTTTTTTTTTTTTTTTTGCGGTACGCAGGCCTCTCATTGTTGTGGCCTCTCCTGCTGCGGAGCACAGGCTCCAGACGCGCAGGCTCAGCGGCCGTGGCTCACAGGCCCAGCCGCTCTGCGGCATGTGGGATCTTCCTGGACCGGGGCACGAACCCGTGTCCCCTGCATCGGCAGGCGGACTCTCAACCACTGTGCCACCAGGGGAGCCCTGTGAAATCATTTTGAAATAACCAATTTAATAATTGATTCAGGTAAGGTTCATCAATGGCTGCTAAAACAGATATGTACATAGTCTCAAAGTAAAATCTCAGACTAACTTATTAGTCACAGTACCTTTCCAATGGAGAGAAGTGGCAGACAGCACCATGACCAGGCAGTCAATTTAGCATCACCACTAACTGGACATCCTGACCTTATGTGCTCCTTGTTGATGCAATGGGCTATTCCCAACACCTATATCATATTTTTGCAAAAAGACATTTCACTGAGTCTAATCATGAGAAAAATCCAGAGTGTGGGATGCTCTACAAGAAAGCTGGCCTTGACTCTCCAAGAGTCAATGCAAAAAAAAAAAAAACAAAAAAAAAGCCAAAACAAAAAACCCAAAAAGCAAAACAGAACAAGGATCTCTCTGTTCTAAATTAAAGGAGACTAAAAAGATTAACTCAGTGCGGGGTCTTTCACTGATCCTGGGTCCCCCTTGCCAAAAACAGTGGGGAGGGATAAAAGACTTTATTGAAACAAATGGGGAAATTTGTTGGGTATGAACAGTATATCAGGTAATTCTATTATATTAATTTTAATCTTATTAGGTGTGATACCAGAAAAATGCCCTTGTTCTTAGGAGCTACATGATAAAGTATTTAGGAGTGAAATGTTATATAGCTACAAATTATTTTCAAGTGGCTCAGAAAAAAATATGGATGTGTATGTGTGCATATGCATACACTCACATACACAGAGAGAGATAAAGCAAATGTGGCAAAACATTAATAATTGGTTAAACTACTAAAAGATATATGCACAGTTATTATTTTTTTCAACTTTTCTGCAACTTAAAAATTTTTCAAAATTAAAGTTGGGAAAACAAACGAAGATGTAAGCTGTTTTTGGAAAAAGGGAATGGGAAGACACTGGTTCATATATTTGGAAAGTTTTTATTGATTGTCTGGTATATTACCTGAGGAGGACTGCATGTCTCTCTTATAAAATTACATAAAACTATAGGATACAGAAATAGTTATAGATATGTGTATGTATATACATAATGTGTGTATATATTTTCTAGCTATGTCTGCTAAAGAGGGCATACTAAGCATGGTAACCTTGGTTTCTAAGTATTATCCTTAAGAGCTTCTTAGAGAAATAACTATTTCCAGGGCTGAAGCAGGAAAAGTACAAGATGAGCCTGGAAATCTTATTGTGGCAGAAAGTAAGGAAATGCTCAAAGAATGATAGAGATATGTCAAAAAGACATAGGAACCAACTCAAAGGGGCTTCTAATAATGGCCAAATCTATGACAATTTGAGCACCAAAACAAACAATACATATACTGGATTATAAGAAATGAATAAAATAGGAACCCACAAATCCATACTGTCCTTACTGAACAAATAAATATATAAAGGTGAGGAAGGGAAAATTCCTTACAGTAGAATGTTAATAATGTGGAAGGAATGATAGAAACATTTGGCAACCATCATAGTAGTGGTTGATGAAGGCAAGTGACATCAGTGGAAACTAAAGCTACTTAGTTTAGAGAAGGTTTAGAGAAGAAGTGTAACCTTGGAAATTCTCCTCAAAAATACTACCAAATACAGGGGCTTCCCTGGTGGTGCAGTGGTTGAGAGTCCGCCTGCCGATGCAGGGGACACGGGTTTGTGCCCTGGTCCGGGAAGATCCCACATGCCGCAGAGCAGCTGGGCCCGTGAGCCATGGCCGCTGAGCCTGAATGTCTGGAGCCTGTGCTCCACAATGGGACAGGCCACAACAGTGAGAGGCCCGCGTACCGCAAAAAAAAAAAAAACTACCAAATACAAAGGGAAAATGGTAACTTAATAGCAGATGTGGTGAGTTTACAGCAGGGGGTGATGGTTAGGTTGACACCACCAGCGGTGGGACAGATGGACAACATGTGTCTCCTCATGTGACGCAATGGATTGAGAAGAGCACATCTTTTTTGTGGTTTCCTGCCAGGCATGTCCTGATTATGAAAAAAAACTGGATGGACCCAGGTTGAGGGTCACCCTCTGGATTGTAAGGCCTGTAGTCTTCAAAACTGTCGAGGTAGGGGACTTCCCTGGTGGCCTAGAGGTTAGGATTCTGGGTTTTCACTACTGTGGCCCAGGGTTCAATCCCTGGTCAGGGAACAAGATCCCGCAAGCCATGTGGCATGGTCAAAAAAAAAAAAAATAGTAAAATGACAAAACTGTCGAGTTCATGAAAGGCAGGGAAAGACTGAGGACGTGTTCCAGACTGGAGGAGACTGAAGGGGACGTGACCTCTAAATGACTGGTAATCTGAGACCAAATATGAAAAAGAGACATTGTTGGAATTTTTGGCAAAATTATTTTTACTTATTTTGAAAAGGAAAAAATGAAAATTAAAGGCCTGCAAATTTGATAATGGTATATGTCACTATAATCAGAGACCGGAGAAGAATGCCCCAGAAAACATGAATCTTACTACAAACGAGCCAATACTTGGATGATCTTAAGCTCCCTATGTATATGTCTATTTTAGTATTTGTTTTTCTGCAAATATTTGGTACTTGCCTGTAATCCCACAAGACTATACTGGAGGAGAGGAATTTTTGCTTTATTCATGAGGATTCCAGATTCCACCCTCATCACGGCTATCCTTACAGCCCCCCTAGTCACTCCCATTTATTCAGTGATGATTGTAGCAACCAGATCCTAGCCTATCCACACAAGCTCTACTCTGACTGACTCCTAGTTAGTCATCTAACTCCTCTTCTCTTGGACTGATGACCTCTTCAGTTCCGATTCATCCACTTCCCATTTTACATCCCAGATCTTGTTATCACCAGATTCTGTTGCAAAAGCTCTAACTATCTGCCATCACGCTCTCATCTATAAACAAGGAACTTGGTCGGATACAAATAATCCTCAAATCTCCAGTGACTACCATGTACAGGCTCTGTGAGGTAGGTATTATTACACCCAACCTACAGACAATAAAACTGATGTTTAGAAAAGTCCAAAGGTATAAAACTAATGACTGGTAAATCCAGGGTTCAAATCTAGAGTCTCTGGTGCTCTTAACTATATTATACTGCATTCTTTATAGGATCTATAAAAGACCTTTCCAGCTTAAACATTCTGAGATCCACTGAAAAAGAAATGAGCTGAGGTAGAGAAGAGAGCAACTGTACTTATAAATTATAATGCTGAGTTGTTGTCTAATGTTTCTTATTGACTGATAATTTCTATTTTAAAGGGATTTACACATAAATGTTTCTCATTTTAGCCCCAAATTAATTACCAAAGGAAGAAATGCAGAAATATCCTTAACAATAGAACAAAAAAAAAAAACTGAAGCATACTCACAAGATCTCCATAACGTGCAGCTGAAATCATACGTGGAGGGAAATTCCCTGTGCTGCTGAAACATAATCCCCCTGTCTTCATTAATAAATAAGAAAAAAAAAAGTTTATGGAAGAATATAAGTAATTTAATTTAAAAGTATATACCTTATCAATTTGATTAGACTTACTAAAATGTTAGGTTCTGAACATACACAGGACCTGCTGGTGTTAATGAATGTTGGTTCACATTGGACACACCTGTCAATATAACAAAAATAATTTGTTAAATGTTAATAAATTACACTAGCCCTAATTTAATTGAGAACTTGTCTTCCTAACTGATTATATTAGAATAGATTCATTCAACTAAGCAATTACTTGTAATAAAGTAAACATATTAGAAGTATTAATGCTGATATACTACTCTTTGTATTACAAGGCAAGGTATAAATAAATAAAATTAACCAATAATAGGTGAATATTCTTTTGAAGCCGCAGGTAATATAAAATAAATAGTATTGAATAGCGAAGATGGTTAAGTCACTCAAATAACAAAAGAGCCCAACAAACTCATATAAATGAAACCAAATCCATTTTTATAAGTAGTTATTATCGAATATACTTTCCTTATTTTTCTGCCACAAAGCAAAAAGGTAACATACGCTGAAAAGAAACGAGTATCTATACCCTCATCAAACCTACAACAAACACTCTTAAAGTCTTTTCATCTTCTTTATTTATTTTAGGAAAATACTTTATATTTTTCATTAATGAATGATATAGAGGGAGGGAGGGAGGGCAGTGGACTAGTGGGGACACTGATAGGTTTCTATGGGTACTCATTACAAAACAGAACAGGTAGGAGGAGGAGCTGGGGCACAGCACAGAACTCAAACTAGGCTTAGGGAGGTATAAGAGGAGAGGAACGGGGGATCAACCCAGTGGTCTGTATTAGGATGCTACAACCTAGGTCAGCCTGAGAGAAAAGATGATCCAACACTAAGTATCCCCAGGAGAAACTGCTCAAGTATTTTCTATCTCCAATTTGGGAACTGAAGAGAAAACAGTATTTAGAGGGAGGTCAGCATGTAGGCAACTAAAAAAATTGAAGAACTGGAATAGGGATGATGTGTTTGAGTTAAAGAAACGGAGGGGTGTGTGTGTGGTGTGCAGGTATGCATGCATAAACGGGGAACAGGAAGTGAAAGAGAATAAGGCTATAAACCAGGATACCTGGGTTATGATAATTATCATCACATTTATTAACATATTTTTATGTAATATAATATATAAAGATAGTACCTAGTATATAATAAGTAGATTGCAAATAAAAGTTACTATTATATACTATGCATTATATTATAGATTATGTACAAATTACGTGACAAACAAAAATCGGTACCTTTTACTGAGCACTTACTCTGTAGTATTTAGCTAAGAACTTTAGATATGTAAAGTATGTTTCTGAGCTGTGGTAACAGCCTATGAAGTGGGTGGTATGTCCCCATTCTGAAGACAAGGAGACAGACTTATCGAGTGAGGTCAAACAACAACAAGACACTGAAACAAGAATTAAACCCTATTCTGTCTCATTTTCTGGGCCTCAGCTTCCTTACCTGTTTATTTCTATCCTTCCTTGGGTTATTGTGAGGAGCAAGGAATCTGATAGGAAAGGCACAGATTCTACATAAATATAAGATATTAATGAAGTCAGCACCCAGCATACCGCTTACCTGTTTCCTAAAGCATTTGCTATTGTAAAAGAGTTTTCACTTTCCTCACAGAGTTTACAAGTTGCTTCAGACAACAATGTTCCATTAACATCTCTTTCCACTAAACAATTTAGAAACAATAAGATGTTAACTCATAGTCAATATATAAGCTTCTATACACTTAGTAAAACCCAGTTGTAATTATTATTCTAGTAATTCTCAAAACAACTTGTTTGCATAAAGTCATGTCAAGCACAATCCATAATAAAGTATCAAAAAGTGAAGCCTTCCCCATTCCCACATAAAAAATACAGAAACCAATTTCCAAATCATCATCATCATCTTAAATTAATATATTTTCCTCAGAGAATTTCTTACCTCTTACCTGCATGTTCCTGTTACACTGGATTTGGGGAAACAAGTATTTTCATAGACTTCTGATAAGTTTCACAACTTAGAGGGCTTTTGGTGGTATCTATTACAATTGTAAATTCATATACCTTATAATACTACAGTTTCATTTTCAGATACCTAACCCACAGAAACACTTGAAGATGTGCATAAAAATATTCATCAAAACATTATTTGTGGGCTTCCCTGGTGGCGCAGTGGTTGAGAGTCCGCCTGCCGATACAGGGGACATGGGTTCGTGCCCCGGTCCGGTAAGATCCCACATGCCGCGGAGAGGCTAGGCCCGTGAGCCATGACCGCTGAGCCTGCGCGTCTGGAGTCTGTGCTCCGCAACAGGAGAGGCCACAACAGTGAGAGGCCCGCGTACCGCAAAAAAACCCCAAACATTATTTGTTAGAAAATAATCTAAATATTTTAAATAGCAAAATGCTATGAAGTACCATGGAGTGGATTAAAAAGTATGTGGTAGATCTAACACATCATACCATTAACTGAAAAAAGTATGCTGGAGAACAATGTTTTTGGTATGAAGTATTTACATAAAAAATACCACTTATATTTCCTGTGGTTACAATGTATACAATGTACATTAAAAACAGGAAAAAAAAAGTCTATAAGGACACATTCTAGAATCTACTTCTTACCTAAAATATGGCCAGTGGGACAGTGGCATTTTCCTTCTGCAGTTAAACCACCAGGGCAAGAAATACAGTTCCAGCCATCTTCAGTAACACCTTTCTAAATTAAAAGAAAAAAATTATTTTCCCTTTCTTAATTAATGTTCTCCTTAATTTATCATTAAGTCCAAAAAGCCACAACAGTGTATAATTTGCAGGAGCTATGCAAATAAATTACATAAATATGAGCCACATAAAGATTTCCTGGATAGACAATTTGTGCTTATATTCAAAAATCAAGCTATACGTTATTACTACAAGTACTGACTACTATATTATCATTACTATAAGTACTGACTACTATTAACTCCAGGCAATAGTTCTTTTTTCCTTATGATTTTCAATTTAAATGAGTCCTTACTCTCATAATTAAGTCATTCAGTTTTTGCATTTACAAAGAAAAAATGCAACGAAATTCCACACTATTTAATCAACAGATAGCCAATTAATAGTTTAGTCTTACCTGTTCTAAAATAGTTATTCTAATTTTTAAAAATTCAAATATAATAGCTTTTAACAATTAAGTTATGATTTAAAATGGATGAATTTTATCGTAAATAAATATACTTAAAGTTGTTTAAATTATGAGATCTTTCCTTTTATCCACTAATAGTAAAGGTTTTTGATAAAATATGACATCATCAAAAATTGGGCTTATAATATTATATGGTTTAGAAAAAAACCTGGGGTAAAAATACAGTAATTTTATTACAAATATGGATGTAACCAAAATTAATAGAAAACAATGGTAACAACAAAACAATGCCACAAATTATTTTAGGTTTTGGTTGAAAAGACTGGATATATCAAGAAATGCTCCTATATTTGTTAGTACATTTATACATGTAGGACTATTTAAAAATTATGATAGCTTAGTAATGTCACTGAAAAATAAATCTGCTTTGGCACCATTTCATATTAGCAGCTTTTTATCACTGTAATTCAGCTAGGGTCAATATTTCCAAAAATATAAAGTTTCAAAATGATCATCAAACCTGTAAGTACTAGTCATAAACAAGGACTGGTTTATATATTAAATATTAAATTCCCAGACTCAATTTTTTTAATACAATAATGAGAAGAAACATTACTATAAAGGCAGAACTGGCACACTGACTCCTAATTACCCAAAATGATTCAAAGATATATTTCTGTTAATTAAGAATCATCATATATAGTAACTATTAATTTACTAATTTTCCAAAAATTATGATATAATGAAATGATTAACAAAACATATTAACCTATTTACTGATGAAACTGGCATTTCATGAACTTATCACTCAGATATCATTACGAACATGAATCATTATATAAAACTGTTGACGCTAAATCTAAGACACTGAACTCACTCTGTACCAAATGATACAAAAATGAAAAACTGCTCTATATATGTATCATTCACTCATCTATTGATATTTGCTTTTATAACGCAGTTTCTCTATGAAATAAAAATAAAGACACTCAAATTTTCACAGCTTTGTGTTTTTTCAGATTTCAAAAAGTAAAGTAATATCTTTGTTTTTTTCCAAGTTTGCAAAATTTCACTGATCTCCCAAAATTTACTCTAGTAAAAACAAAGTTGGCTTAATAATTTTAAAATCTGTGGGAAAATATTAGAGTACAGCATTAAATTGTAGTTTAAAAAACAAAGGTATTTAATTTACTATTTTTTACAGTAAGATTATTTTTTAAAATAAATACTCCATACCATGTTTTCTGGGCACTTTTTACAAATAATATCAGGTCCTCCATTATTAGAGATCATCTGAAATCCTGGTAGACACACACATACAGTTCCTAAAAAGAAAAGAGCCAATTTTGACCTTGATAAATAAAACTCCAAGATAGGAAAATTTTAATAACTCTTAAGATCTTGAGAAGTAGTAGTTAAGAGCAAGACAGCAGAGGGACTTCCCGGTGGAGCAGTGGTTAAGACTCTGTGCTCCCAATACAGGGGGCTGGGGTTTGATCCCTGGTCAGGAAACTAGATCCCACATGCATGCCACAACTAAGAGTTTGCATGCCACAACTAAGGAGCCCACGAGCCGCAACTAAGGAGCCCTCCTGCCACAACTAAGACCCAGGGCAACCAAATGAATAAATATTAAAAAAAAAAGCAATACAGTGGAGCCAGTACTGCCTAGGTTCTAATCTTGATTCTGCTACTTAGTTGTGTGACCCTGAGCAAGGCTCTGTGCTTTGGCTTCCAATTTGGTAAAATGGGAACAACAAACAGTACCTACCTCACGGGGTTAATATAAGTTAGTTATTATCTGTAAAGGTCTTAGAATCCGTCTGGCACACAGTGGGTATTGTGTTTGCTACCATTTTAAGTGCAAGCATAAATAAACTATTAAGTTATAACTATTAAACTAATAACCAAACTACTGATTAACTGCTATGGGAGATTTTGCATTTCTATTTCATCCAACCATACACATATATTCAATGAATTCAAATTTACTTTGTCAAAACAAAACCTTATTAGGAAAGTTATCTCGATTCGAATAAATCACTGTTTTCCTCTGTTTGGAAAGATAGTAAACTTTATAAGATAATCACTACTCAATTTGCTGAATAGCTAAGGACAGCATTCTCTAAGAAGGCATTAAGTGGATACAGCACCCATAGGAATCCATGTAGTAGAATGTTTATGATATCAGGGTTCATAACCATGAACCTTACACTTTAGAGTCTGGGAAATGCTTTCTCATTCATATTTCCTCACCTGAGAATCCTGACCTGTCCTACACAGTGACTTAAATAAAGATACATCAAATTTAAAGATGGCAGAAAGTTAATACCTGGGTGCCCAAACCGAGATTAAAAACATTCTAAACTTTATAATATGGGAAAAGTCTTATTCTGAGCAGTTTCAGTGAGGACAACTAGGACCAAATGATGAACGTCTCAAGAAAAAAAAAGTTAAGTTTAATCTAAAGAGACTTTAAGGGCAATCAGTAATATTCAACAATGAAAGGGCTAAATCCTAAGGAAATCTATAATATTACGGACAGACTGCATAGTGGAAACACATAGGTCAAGACTGAGGGCAAAGAGACAGGAGTTCTTCCTGTCCCCAATTTAGAAGACAAAGAAGACATTACGACCTCATCTGGGCTTCCATTTCTGTATCTGTAAAACGAGAAGACTGGACCTGATTACGGTTAAGGTCCCTTCCAGCTCTAAATTCTGGGATTTGAAAAGATCAAAAACTATCAAAGTTTACAAGCGCTAATTTGCATTCCCTCCCTGACCTGTTCTGTCACCTGCTCCTCTGCACCTCAGATTACTTCTCTATTTTTCTTCCTTCGGTAGTCAGCTTTCCAGGTGCCTCCCTAAAGACCCCCCGGATGAGGAGTGAGGGACTGGAGCCGAGAAATTAATTTCGACAGCCTATGAGGTAGCGGACTCAGGGTTTCCCCAACCTCACTCGTTGTGTGCAAACTTCAATCCTCCAAGAAACCCTCCTCTCAGGCGTTGGCAGTTAACCCTTCTGAAACATTCTTCCGCAGACGAAAAGATATTTTAGTGACGAGGGGTCTGGGGACAGCATCAAGGCGGAGGTGTTACTTTGGCTAGGGCCCATCCCGGACCGTCTCACCTCGAGCATCCTGCCTCTGATTGGCTCCACACGCGACACAGGAGAGCGCGGAGATATCGAAGTACTGGTTGTGGCCGCATGTCTCCGGCTGCCGGAAAGGGAAGAAGAAGGTCTGAGCCTGTGAGACGCGAAGAAGGACCAACAAGAGGAACAGAGTCACACCCGCAGCGTTTAAGGTGGACCAAGCCGCCATTGCCACCGCAGTCCCGCGTCCGCCAGTCACCAAGATGCACTCACTCGCGGCCGCGCAGTCTCCGGCGCCCCATCAGCCTCCGCGACAACTCTGCAGAGCTGATTGGACAACTGCGGTCCGGAAGTGTCTGCCTGCGCTATCTGGTTGCTAGGTTACCAAAGCCGCGGGAAGCTGGCTGGTCTGGGAAAGGATGAGTCAGAGACAAGCTAACCCTGGAGCCTGGCAAGTGGGACCGGCTATTTACAACGTTTGCTTCAAACTCTGCTACTCGACCCATTAGCGGGACGTGAAATCAATTTAGGAGGTCGCAAAATAGATAACCACAGAAAAGAAAATATCTGATTTTTAATCACACAAATTAAGTATTGCTTCATTAAACTGTTAAATCATATTTACATCAAAATTTACACAGACTAGGTCATTTTCGTGTTAAAGGCGACATTCCAACAATGTATTTGTCAAAATACACTGGTCAAAAAAGTAGGAAAAACACTGATTTGAAATAAGCAATATTGGAAGATTGACTCAAGCACTAAAAACAGATCTTTCCTGACAGACCTTTCTTTCTGTTTCTATGTTCTGTGTTTTAAGCATAGACATCATGTTTACAAAATGAGATCTTTAGTCCAGTTGTGAATAAAAAAGGGACTTACTTTTTTAATCAAATATACACATACACGATTGTTGTCTTTCAAAATGGGCACTCTTGGAAGCTGTTAACCCCAAAACATTTTAGAATTACCTTCAAAGCCAGTTTCTGGGTCATAAAAGAAAAAGTTATTTCTTAATATTTAAATTTCACTTCTGCTTTTGTTGTATTCTATTTGTTTTGTTGTATTTTGTTCTCCCCCCCCAATAAAATCTGGCATATTTTGAAGCCACCTTATTCATCAGTGGTATCTTGAAATGACTTTTGGCTTTCCAAAAAACCCACAAACTTCATAATAAAAATGATGATTTATCACTATTAAGGAAAATACACACACATGTATAATGTTCTCAATACGTGTGGGGAAATGCATCTAAGGAAGTTAGATAACTTTAACTATTAGCCACCATTAGGCCTATTATTTGTCATGTGACCTTCCCCAAAAGACCAGCATTCACTCTGTCGCTAATACCTATGACACAGAAGGTGTATGTTATGAAAAATGTTCCTTAAAGAGGCATTATAAAAATTTTTTTTGAGTAATTACCATATTGTTGGAGTGTCTAATTTGAAGTAGAAATCACTTATCTGAATATAATTTTTGAAAAATATATGACTCCATAAATGTTAATCGGGGCTCAGAAAGAGTATGGTCAGAATAGTTGAGATTAATCTTCAAAAGCTTCCTGTGGGTGAATTTTAACTCTAGTCCTCCTTAATGCTCTGTGGGAGTGGTCGGGGCAGTAAAATTTACTCACTGTCTACTATATAATTGAAGCAATAAAAGAGCAGATTCTTTGTATTCCACACTGTGCACTATGCTAGGCACTTGACAGCATTAACCTTAGCTCTTCATAATAACCCTTTGTAGGAACGCTATCCCCTTTTTAGGCTACTTTTACAATTAAAGAAACTGAGGATCAAAAAATTTACATTTTAGGAAGTGGTGAAACTAGACTCCGTCTCCATCTGGCCAACTCCAAAATTGTTATCTTTTCATACTCGTTATGTTGAACGAGTTGCTTTACTCAGTTGCTATCTTCTCAATCTATTTAGTGGCTTCTTTGCAGAATAGATAGAGAAAAAAAGGCATATTCTATATGTAGGACAAACCTATTGTCTTTAGTTAACAAGATGATACTGGCATTTTATACCACAGACAGTGGAACTATGTGGTTGTCTAAGACTTTTGGGCACTGCACCTAAAAAAACTTCCCCAAAGAGCTAACTAGTTTATCTGTAGCACAAGGATTCAAAATAGATGTAGTTAAGTTGGAAATAACTGTAGATACTCTCGGTTCATCTTTATAAACTGCCTAGAAGGATAACAGAAAGACTGTTAGCTACAACTGTTAAGCATAAATTGGGACTGTATCATTAGGAATATTTTCATTGCAAGTAATAGAAGATCAGGTAGTTTAAACCAGTTCACAGTGGCTTAAACAAAAACAAACATAGGAATTCTGGAGGTAGGGGCTTCTGGTGTTCATTCAATGATATCAGATAGTCATCTCTGCAGTTTTCTTGGCTTTTCCCTCCTACCTGCAATGTGATTGCCTTACACCAGATATCAACATTCAGATTTAAGACAGGAAGAAGGAAAGTTACGGAACCAGAGATGTTTCCTCTGTTTCTTTAGTCAGAAAAGCAAATGTTTTCTGTATGCCAGATATTGTGCTAAACTTAAACTTCTTACATGTATCATTTCAATCTTTTTATGAATAGGTAGTAATCGCCACTTATCAGGCTTAAATACATGCCCAGTATCACCCAGCAAAGAAGTGAAAGAGTTATACATAGAAGTGGATGAGAAGAAGAACATGTTTTAATGTCAGCTTAAGAAGAACTTTACCCCCCAAAAGTGAAACGATGGGTTCAAACACTATCGCAAATGCTTATTGAACACCTAGAATGAGATAGGCACTGCAACATGCCTTACCAAAATTATCATCCACTCAACACCCTTATGAAACCTATACTGCTATTATCATCTCTTTTTTTATAGATGACAAATGGAGACAGAAGATTTTTAAAACTTACCAAAATTCAAGGCTTGCAATTTACAGAAGCAACTTTAAATTATGGCAGTTTAACTCTTGGGGCTGCTTAACCACAATGCTGTGTGTCCTAACAATATAAATGCTACAAAAGGTCAAGGAGGCTGAGGATGGAGAAAAAGTCTTTGGATTTGGAAATTAGGGGATCATTAGTGATCTTTTAGAGCGCAGTTTTATTACAGTGATAGGGGTAGAAGCAAATCATAGAACAGTACTGAGAAAGAGCAACCACCAGATGTAGACTATTTTGGCATTGAAAGGAAGGCAAAAGAAGGGACTGAGCTAAAAGAATTTTAATTTTTTCTTTAGGATAAGGAGAATAGGTCTATAAGTGGAGAGTAAAGGAAAGGAGTAGTAGAAGAGAGATTTAAAATAAAGAGAGGAATAATTGACTCTCTCTTGAGCTCCTGGGAAGGGGTCAAGGACTTAAAGTAAGAGTGGAAGGAGGACCATCTAAGGAGAAGAAAGTCATTCTGGGATTAGAAGGAAAAAAGAAAGATGAGTGAAGCCATCAATAAATCTTGGGCTAGGGATCAGAGAAATTGAACAAGATCAGTTTTCTAAGTAAAGAACATAGGTAAAAGTAAGAAATATTTTGAAAAGGTAGATTGGATAATTGGAAGGGAAATCATTTAGAGTTGAAAATTGGCAGCAAGTCTAGATCTTACCTACAAAAAGGCTAGATCATGTTGGAGTGGGAGCATCTAGAGGATAGGCTAGGAAAGTCCTAGGGTCAAAGTGAACAGTTTATGGAGAGGACAAGTATAGTTTGGTTATGTTGAACAAGTTGCTTACTCAGGTAGAGAGGTATAACAGAAATGGATGTGGAGGTCTAGGGCTTGACGAACAGTTTGGAGCTGGAAATGGGAATCATCTTGAGTGTTCCAAAGACTATTGTGTTTTTGAATGCCTAAACTGAGTTACAAGAGGCATAATCACCAGGAAAGAGAGCCCTATGGGAAGTCAGACGGCATCTCATCTTTGGTGGGGAGTTCAATCATTTTTCAAACATTTACTGAGCACTTCTATGAGTAGACACTTGTTAGGGACAAGAGCTATCCCTGGCACTTTCCCTCAGGGGCTTCATAGAAAGAAATACATAGAAACGAATCATTAAAATATTTTGAGATAACTGCTCTAATTGAGACTGTGCAACTTGAAGATGGGATTACCCCTGCCTTGGTAGGTAGGAGGGAGATCAGTGAAGAAGTCGCAGAGTAAGAGACACTGTAGGACAGGACAGGTAGCGGGACCAGCAGAACAGACCCAGAGGCATGAGTGAAGAGGCACACCAGTGAATGACACATATCTCAGTATCCCTGAGACGTGGGGTGTGTATGGTCAGTGGCAGGAGATGAGGCTGGAAAAGTAGGAAGAAATACAAATGAATGTTCTTGAATGCCTGTTATTTGCCTACCATTGTTGATCAGATTTGCATTTTAGAAAATATTCTAGAAAAGCGGTATATGGAAACCTCTAGAGGTAGAGACCACTTGGGAAGCTAAAGCAGAAATCTAGGGTCTAAATAGGGCAGGGAAAGAAGGGAGAGGCAGGAGAAGATAAATGAAAGAGCTGTTTAGGAGGAAGAATTGTGAGAATTTTATGACTTGGATAGAGGAAGTAAACAGGAATAAGAATCGTTCCCAGGTTTTCTGATTTGGGTGGCTGGGTGAACTGTGACATTAAAGGAACATAGAAAATGCTTGGGGCACATAAAGGCTTCTTACTGATTAAAGAAAAAAATTTAAAGGTAGAAATTCAACTTATAGGAATTATCTAATATGTTGGTGGGAGTTAAGACCATGGCTAATAATTGAAATAACTGATATTAATTTCTTGCTTTCAATGTGTCAGGCACTGAAATATCTCATTTGATCCTACATTGGGACCATTATCATCACCTTTACTTTACAGATGAGAAAACCAAGGCTCAAAAAGCATCTATGACTTCCTAGGGTCACACTCAGATCATGATTCTAACCCTGATAATTTGACACCAGAGGCCACGCTTTTTTAACCCTGATTCTTTTGTGGCCTCTCCCATTGCGGAGCACAGGCTCCGGACGCGCGCAGGCTCAGCAGCCATGGCTCACAGGCCCAGGCACCCGTGGCACGTGAGATCTTCCCAGACCGGGGCACAGAACCCGCGTCTTCTGCATCGGCAGGCAGACTCTCAACCACTGCGCCACCAGGGAAGCCCTAACCCTGATTCTTTACTGGTGCTCTTGAGTCCCTGGATGTGCTTTCCTGGGCATTAACAAATAAAAGGGAAAGGTAAGTGAGTCCATGAGGGGATTAATGAACTAAAATACTACAAAGGACATGAAGGCTAAATGCAAAGTGCAGAAATGGAGGTTGTGGTCAAAAGGGGAATTAGGTCAAAATCCTACAATTGGGGCCTTTTGTGTGGTGAGTCTTGCACTCTTTCCCAATCTCCAGATTCTTAGATAAAAACAACTAGATATAAACAACTGCTGCTTTGTATTCATTATGTTCCAAACTGAACTTGGCCTCCATGATGGAACACTCTCCTGGTTTTCCTCCAGGTTATTCCTAGAATAAACCTTCTGGTTATTCCTGCTCTCCGCCCTTTGTAGGCCCAGACTCCTTTGCTTGGCTATTAAATGTGGAATCCCTGAGGGCTCACTCCTAGACTTTTGACTCTTCTCATTCTTTGGTTTTCCTCCTGGGGAAAGTCATGTCCATGACTTCAATGACCACTTTTTGTAGATGACTCACATATATATGTATATCCAGGCCAAATAATTTTTCTGAGCTCTGAATCAGTATTTCCACTGTTTTCTTGAAAAACTCCATTTGGGTGGAATGGAGTATCTTTAAATCCAGGTGTCCAAAAACAGCTCATGATCTCCATCCCTTCTCCCACCCCCAAACTTGCTCTCTTCTAGTGTCCTCTATCTCAGTTAATGGCAACATCATCCAAACTGTAATGAAGGCCAAAACTCTAGGAGTAACTTTTGATGCTTTCCTTCCCTTCAACTTCCCATTTCAGTCCATTAGCAAGACTTCTTGATTTTTATCTTTTAAATATCTCTTGACTTTATTGCCCAAATATCCCTTGAATTCTTTTACTTTTCTTAATCTCTGCCATCACTGCCACCCTAAATACAACTCCCCCCCCCCTTAATTACTGCAATGGCCTGTTTTAAACTTAATTTTTCAGCTGTAGGCATTATCAGTTGTCTGCCTGCTATGGAAGATGAAGATTTGCTTTTTATCACATTTTCTGAACCTCTCTATCTTTTTAATATATTTATTTTAAATTTTCAGTTAGAGTAGTAATCACTTTCACATTACTATGACTACTTAAATGCTGTTCACATTTGAGTCATGTACTGTACCACAATTTTTATCTTTCTCTTATTTGAGTGTCTTCTTTGCTTCTTTAGTTATCATATGCTATCATTTAAAAAAATCCTCAATTCTTCCTCAGAACTATGAATCTCCTTTCAATATATTTAACACATTTACTATGGGCCAGGTTCTCCTACAAGTGGTTTTAATCTGTACAGTGGCCCTTTGAAGTAGATACTGTTATCCCCCATTTATAGACGAGGAAATTTAGGAAGAGAGAGAGCCAATAAGAACTTGTATTAGGATCCAGGCATCTGTGTTCCTTTTCTCTTCTTATTTTTTTAGGAAAATATTTTATTTTATTTATTTTTATTGAGGCACAACCGACATGTAACATTAGTTTCAGGTGTACAACATAATGATTCAATATTTGTATATATTGCAAAATGATCACCTCAATAAGTCTGGTTAACATCTGTCACCACACACAGTTAAAAATTCTTTTTCTTGTGATGAGAACTTTTAAGATCTGCTCTCTTAGCAACTTTCAAATATACAATACAGTATTATTAACTATATTCACAATGTTGTACATTACATCCCCATGACTTATTTATTTTATAACTGGAAGTCTGTACCTTTTGACACCCTCCACCCATTTTGCTCACCCCCTGCCTCTGGCAACCACCAATCTGTTCTCTGTATCTATGAGTTTGGCTTTTTTTTTTTTTTAAAGATTCCACACATAAGTGAGATCATATGATCATATGGTATTTGTCTTTCGCTGTCTGACTTATCACTTATTATAACACCCTCAAGTTCTATCCATGTTATTGCAAATGGCAAGATTTCATTATTTTTTGTGGCTGAATAATATTCCACTGTGTGTGTGTGTGTGTGTGTGTGTGTGTATATATATATATATATATATATATATATATATATATATATCACAACTTCTTTATCCATTCATCCATTGATGAATGCTCAGGTTGTTTTCATATCTTGGCTATTATAAATAATGCTACAGTGAACATGGGGGTGCCTATATCTTTTTGAGTTAGTATTTTCATTTTCTTCAGAGAAAACCCAGAAGTGGAATTGCTAGATCATATGATAGTTCTATTTTTAATTTTTTAGGAACCTTCATACTGTTTTCCATAATGGCGCACCAATTTACATTTCCACCAAGAGTGCACAAGGGTTCCCTTTTCTCTATATGCTGGCCAATACTTATTTCTTGTCTTTTTGATAATAACCATTCTAACAGGTGTGAGGTGTTATCCCATTGTGGTTTTGATTTGGATTTCCTGAGTGGTTAGTGATGTTTAGTTCCATTTCACATGCCTGTTGGCCATCTGTATGTCTTCTTTGGATAAATGTCTATTCAGATCTTATGTCCCTTTTAAAATTGGATTTTTTGGGGCTTTTGCTACTGAATTGTATGAGTGATTTATATATTTCAGATAGTTACTCTTGTTAGATATATGATTTGCAAATATTTTCTCCTATTTGGTAGGTTGCCATTTTATTTTATTGATGGTTTCCTTTGCTGTGCATAAGACTTTTTTAGTTTGATGTAGTCCCACTGGTTTATTTTTGTTTTTGTTGCCTCAGGCATCCATGTTCTTAACCACTATATTATATGATCTCTCCTCAAGGGAGTAAACCAAGATTGAAGAGAATATGCACTCTATTAAGCTGGAAGAGGAAAAGAGAGATCTCAGGCTTAGTGGATTGTATATCCTCTTATTTCCTGGTTTACTTCTTTCTTTGGGCTGAGCACATACTTCAGCAGCTTCCTGAGAGGGGTCATAAGACAGAAATTTTAGAGACCTTGGATATCTGAAAATGTCTTTAGTCTTCCCCCACACTTAGTAGTTTCCCCCCTGTTGTGCTGATCGAATTCCCCAGAAATAATCTTCTCCCTGAAGGATTTAAGCTTGGTTACCAGTTTTAGCGGGGAAAAGAGTGTGAGTTTCATCATTCAATTTCATCATTCACATGATGCCCTTCTTTTCTACATAGAGCCTCTGATCTCATCTGTATCCATTGTCCCTACGTCGTACTCTCTCCAGAGAATAAACCTTCAATCTTCTGCTATAGTGGGGGAGAGACACGTTTCTTGTACTGGAAGGAAAGAGCCTTAAGTGCATGTCTTCAGTGCTTTGTAAATTGATGTTCAATCAACTCTGTTTTCACTTCCTTCCGCAGCAGAAGATATTGAGGCCTCTTAAGCCTTTGAGGACTTATTTGGTGCATATAAGGTTGCTTCTTAGCTTTTTCCACTGTCAATTCAGAATCGTCTTGGATTCACAAAAGAAACGATCACCTATCCATCTCATTCCTGCTTGCAAAGTTTTATTGCTGTTGTCTCCTACCCTATCGTCTTCATTCTTGTCAGAAATCCTTTGAAAGTTCCCTTTTTGATATTTTATTTGGATTTCTGAAAGGAGTGAAAATAACTACAGTTCAAACTGTCACCTTAAACTGGAAGTCAAAATAACCTGTTGACCTGTCTTCATGTGCATACTCTTGCCACAGTCTAATCCATTCTCCAGACCTCAGCTGGAGTAATCTTTTGAAATGCAAGTCTAGTATGTCACCTCTCTGTTGAAAATAGTTCATTGGTTTTCCACTGGAGAGCTCAAAGTCTTTAACGTGAACCGTAACCCCCAGCAGGGTCTGACTTCTTCCTGCAGCCTTTCATTGTCCTGTGCACTCTGCCCACACTGGTCTTCTTTCAGTTCTCTGATTGCCACTGAGCCTGTGCACTTCTCTGCCTGCACCACCTCTCCTCCCTTCCCCTTCCCAGCAATTTCCCTTTACCTTGTTAATTCTTCCTTTCCTTCCAGCTCATCTGTCACTTCTCTTCCTGACTTCCATGAGCAGGCCAGGCCCTCCTATGAAATACTCTCAGAGGAACATGTATTTCCCTTTTACAGCTCTTATCCCTGTTGTAAATTTACATTTAGTTTAATAATTCTTTCACTAGTTTTCTCTCTTCTCCTGAACTATAGTCTTCACGAGAATAAATACCATGTCCATTTTTGTTCACCATTGTCTCCTGGGGTTGTGTGTAATACATTATAAGCATTTAATACACATTTGTTGAAATGGAAAAGATCAAAACTTGCTTCATTCCCTCATTCTCCAGTTTATTGTCATCTTCCGAACTCTAAGGGGAGCTCAATGCTCTCTTCCCTCGTTTCATCCCTGGGAAGGGAGCAGAGGACCAATGTGGGTTAGACCTAGACCACGAGGCCTCTGGCCATAGTCCTTATGGACAGAATTTTTTGGTGTCCACATGGCATGGTGTCAGGCAGAGTACAATGCACTAATTATCAATCCTGAGGAAAACTCCAAACACGTCTGCCCATTGCATCTTGGTATTGATTGGAGTTTCAAAAAAAAAAACAAAGAACAAAAAACAATGCAGTCCAGCCCTGGATGGGACAGCACTTAACTTACATAGAGAAGAGGCACAGCAAGCTCAGCTTCAATAATGGGCATTGGCACCCCACAGCTAGCGGGTCTCTCCCTGCTGCTGACACAGGGTAATTAGCCTAGGCGCTGCACCCATTCATGCTGCAGTGAAAGGAACCCTGTTCCCTCGCCTTAGAGGACAGTCATAACAGTGGGGTTGGTCAGGTACCATATGAGGCACATGCTTTAAGCAGAGACTAAAGAGTACTCATTGAGATTGAAACAAGGAAACATATTCCCACACAAGGTAATAAACCAGGCACGGTCTGTGTGGGCTCCTTAACCCTTGGTAAGGAAGTGTTCCAGACCCAAGGTCCATTCTTATGCAGCTAAGTGAGGGCTCCATGAGACTGCCTTTTCCAATGCAATGTCTTCTGGATTCTCTCTCTCTCTCTCTTTTTTTTTTCATTTTCTCCTTTTGTTCTCTCTTCAGAATTTCTCTGTAGATTCTTAGGTCTTCCTCTTGCTTCTTCCTTTTGTTTTATGTTCCTGGGACTGGATGGAACACAGGGGAAGGAAGCCTAAGCAGAAGGAGACATCCAGTTTCACACATGGTCCTGCCTGTTCACTAGAAATAGGTTCTACAGTGAGATTTGGGGGTCATAGCTTCATCACTGAAACCCAGAGATTTTATCCAGTACCCTTCCTGCACGCCTCCTTTCTGTTAACTATAGCATCCATAGACCATTCAGGATCTCAGTCTTCTCCATATTTCTACCATGGAGACAAGACTCTCATTTACATCAGGCAAGAAGTTATCCAAGTTAGAATGCTGGGGTCCTGTTCAATTCTAATTGACCACACATCATTCATTTGTTGATTCTGTTAAGTCTTTTGGATCTGACTTCTGTTACACACAACTGAGCAACTTCCTTTATTTAATTAGTAGTATCCATACAGTGCTTCAGTGATTCCTGGAGGTTTTGTAGGTGAGCCCCTGAGAACCACTGCAGGGGACAAACTGGAAAGGAGCATACAGGCCACCAGAGAGACATGTAAGCTTTTCATGTTATATGCTTTTCCTGGTGCTTTACTGTGGGTCTTTAATGCTTATATATATAAGACCATTTTATCTACACAACAACTCTACTATTGTCATCTTCATTTGATGGGTGAAGAAACTGAAGTTCAGCAACTAAAATGATACAGCTAGCAAGTGGCAGAATTGGGCTTGGAACTATGGTATTCTGATTTCTGAGACTACCTTCTTGATTTCTAAGTTATACAGTTGGCTCTTCATATCCATGGGTTTCACATTTATGGATTCAACCAACTGCAGTTTGAAAATATTTGGGAAAAAATTCCAGAAATTTCCAAAAAGCAAAACTTTAATTTGTCACATACTGGCAACTATTTACATAGCATTAATACTGTACTAGGTATTATAAGTAATCTAGAGATGATTTGAAGTATACAGAAGCATGTGCATAGGTTATATGCAAAGACTATGACATTTTATATAAGGGACTTGAATATCCTTGTATTTTGGTATCTGAAGGGGTCCTGGAACTAATCCCCTGAGGATACCAAGGGACAACTGTAATGGAGTTTACTGTGTCTTAGGGACTGTTCTAAATGCTTTACAAGCATTATTTCACTTAGTCCTCATAATGGCCTTGCATGGTGGGTACTGTTAACTTCCTCTACAAATGGAGAAGTTTAAGGATAAGGAATTTGTCCATAGTCACGAAGTGGAAGAGCTGGGATTTATACTTGAATCTGGCTGATCCAAGAGCCCACGGTCTTAATCCCTATGCTCTACATGTCCTCCTGTATGTGATGACTGGCTGCACATGTGGGCTTGTCTCTTCTGCTACAGTATGAGCTTCTTGAGGAAAGAGGACGGTGATTTCTTCGGCTTTGTCTGTCAGGAGCCTTAGCAAGGTTCTGGACACACAGTCCATGCTCAATAAATCCCAGTTGAATTGAATGGAAGTCAGGGTTTGCAAGAGGGTCCTTGGAGTTTAGAAGATGGAGGAACTCTGAGACCAAGTGATGAAAGGCTGTTCTTGTAGATGCTGAAGACCTAGGAAGGACAGCTGAAAACTGTCTGATAGCAAAATCATGCAGGAAGGTGCTGTAGTCGTGGTAACATGCCTAGTAAAGTTGACTAATTGCCCAGGCAGAGCCAAAGAATGGTCATGGCTCCGTGTGGTTACCATGTTTCAGGGTACAGTCTTCTGTTTTGCTGTTCCAGAAACTTTCTTTCTGTTTTCTAAAATGATTACGCTTTCATGTTGACACACTAAAGGCTCAAGAAACTGTTCAATAGCCAGAATACCATATAGGTAAACTCAATTACCTGGACTGGAATGTTCTTCTTTTGATTGTAATGGTGTAGTCATCAGAGAAAGGCAGAAGGCAGATGAGAAAAAAACAGCCATTCACTATATTGTTCTGTTTGAAGAAAATCTATGTGAATAGAAGGGGGATGGTCATCTTCGAAAAACAAGGGCAGCTGGCAATATCTGTCTAAGCCTTTCCAAGGGAAGGAGTCTGATCTAAGCACACTTGTTCAGATGAGCCTTATAGTAAGTGCTCATTAAATGACAGCTGTATTTTTGTTAAGATGGGTTAGATGGGTTTCTTAGGTACCCTTAACTGAAAAACAGTTTTTGACATTAGATAACTCATGCTCTATTTTCATGCTTAGCAAACAATCCTCTCATCATTTGACTTCATATAGAGAGTGTTTACAGCCAGTAAAGTGCTGGTCAGCCTGAGTTGATCTCAGTTTCACTTTACTAGTGTTTCTTCTTGTGAATTAATATTGACAATATTGACATTTTGGAGCATTGTTTCTGTGTGCTTGTTTACATGGAGTCTGCCTCAGAAGATAGCATACTCTCCCTGTATAATTCAGAGCAGTGTTCCCTGGAAGCAAACCACTAGGGTTCAATTCCTGGTTAATACTATCTCTGTAACCTGGGGCAAGCTACGCAATCCTTTATGCCTTAGTTTCTCTTATTTGTAAAATAGGAAAAATAATAGTACCTACCTCTAAAAGTAGTTGTAAGAATAAAATGAGATACAACACAGGGGCTGGCACATAATAAACTCTCAATAGATGTTAGTTTTTAAGTTCAGGTTCTTGAGCTTGCTAGGCTAGGTCCAAACCCTGGAGTTTTGGAAATAATCAAGGTAAATGCTGCCTAGTCATTGAGCCTAGCTCCCTGAGGTGACATCTTCTGCTTGTCTATGGGGTCACCTTGACATTTGAAACAAGTCACTAATACTTATGTGGTCTCAGATATTTACATATATTTGCTCATTCAACATTTCTGGCAACCTTAAGAGGCAGGTACTAATATTATCCCCATTTTACAGATGAGGAAACTGAGGCATAGAGAGGCTAAGTTATTTGCCCAAGTGAGTAAATGGTGGCTCACTCAGAGAACTACCTTTTATTCCCTTGTTAAACTACCTCTTCTTTCTCAAAGAGAATGGGTATTTTGCAGTGAGAGAGATATTGAAAACTCATGCTTTAAAGTAAATAGCTTCTTAGTGAGCTTTGAATCCACCCATAAATGTATCCTGTAATTATAAAATGTGGTGGGCTGCTTTGTTACTTGCAAATAAGAAAATAAAACACAAGGTTGTTCACCAGTTCTTACAAAGCAGGCACCACAGAACTTGCCTGTAACTGTGCTTTTCGCTTCCCAATTTGCAAAATTGGCTTTATGTGTTCTGTTTCAAAAAACCCAAAGGTAGGATGAACTGTATAAAGACATGAACAGACTTCATAAATGTCTCTAAAGTTGAATATGCATGCACTTATTAAGCCCCTTGGGTGTTGGCATTGTACCTGTAACATCTAAGGCAGCAACACTGACATTTTTCTGGTCTTTTAAAAGTATTTACAAAGAGGCTTTCGTTAGATGCTTAGAACACAGAACTGCAGCGCTGAAAAGATGAAATCGTAAAATTTTCTCCGCTTTTGCGTCTCTTTTCTTAACTCCTGGGAATCACGAACGTTTGTCCAGTGTATTTCGGCTGCTATTTACTGAAGCCTCTCACCGCAGCAACGGGTTAACCCCGAACTTTGTCTCAGAAGCTCTCTCCGGTTCCTTCTTCAGGTTCCCGGCTTGGTTGGAATCTGAGCATGCGCAGGAGCTCAGCAACTCCACGGCGAGCGAGCGCGCTTGTGGGAGCCACCTCCCTTCCCTGGACGACGGGAAGTAGGTGAGCGTCTGGGCGCGTGCGCAAACGTGGCCGGGGCGCCGGGGTGGTGGGTTACGCCTGGAGAGCGCATGGGCAGACAAACTGTGCGTCCGTTTGTCCGGAGCAGAGGGGAGAGTGGGCGCCATCTTCTTCTAGGCTCACTCAGGGGTCTGCCTGTTTTGGGGAGGCTGCTGCGACGAGGAGTGCACCCCGACCCCAGCCTTGTGGTTCCGACTCGGCAGCAGCGGTGTGTGTTTATTGCCAAGTGCGAAGCAGTTACCCCTGGGGCGCCGGGGGCTGGGAGGGGTTGGCGGCCGGGACGGAAGCACAGGGAAAGGCGGGGCCGCGCAAGGAACTAGCGTAGCTTCTGTCGTTAGGGCACCCTCTTTCCTTGCTAAATACTGACTCCCCCGTCCATGTGGTGGTGTGTGTGCACTTGCCAGTCTGCTTGAGAGTGAAGATCTCGAAGGATTGCATAGGTATTTTTTTTCTTTGCTATGTCATCGTAGTCAGCGGTGGCAGAAAAGCGCTGAAGGCCTGGCTCATTAGGCTTGAGGGGAGCTAAAGTGTTTCAGTTAGATTTGGGGACAGTTCACGCTTTGGCGAGTTAGGGCGGAATGTGTTTGCCCTTGGGACGGTGTAACGGAAAGGCACGGAGGTTGGGTGGTCCAGGTTAATATGAAGGCTGATTTTTGGCTGAAGGTCTGGCTACAGCATCGGATCCCACGTAGCAACTTTGGCCTGGTGCGAAAGAAGGAAGCTCTGACCCCTGGGAGTATGGACAAAGGCTTTGGGCTATAGAAGCAATGCCTTCGGATGATCCGTTTGAGGATGATGGATGTTATGGGAATTCCTGTGCCGTGTGGATTCATCTTCATTTACGGTTCCTACTGGGGACTTGGCTCTGTGTCGTCATGCCTTTAGTTTTTTATTTTAACCATCTACATTATAAAAGGATAAAAGGCAGATCGTCATAAAGAATCATTGTGGACTGGGGTAGATTATTTTCTGCAGGGGAAACTCTTGCGTTTGTGCTTCAAATGTGCTTCATCCTAACTTTAGGTTTTAAGAAATAGTGGCAGTGTTCTCCCCCTCACCATGTCTGGAAAATGACTTGCTATTCTCTAGTTAAAATAAATGGATCTGAAATAATACCATTTAAATTTAGCCTTCCTCCCTTTTCCCTTTCAGTCTTGATGAAAAGATGCACATTTCGTGGGGTTTTTTTTGTGATAATGATGATTAAGTGGAATGAATCGTTGGATAAAATTAGCAAAATTATTTAAAATGAGCTTGTTAATTTCAGAGACTTGCCCTTAAATGAGCTCTTAAGGACCCACTTCCTTCTTTTAATAGGTTAGAAGTTCTAACAGATCACTGTCTTTAAATCAACACAGCCACAAAAATACTTTTGTTGCATTCGTAAGTAGAAAAATTTTAAGTGTAGAGTATTTTAGGGTATTTTTGTGTTTTCCTTTTTTGTGTAATGTTCTAAGAATAGAATTTCTGGGGAATTTGCTTAAGGAAATAACATGGGAACCACAGGAAAGATGCTCATTTTCAGAGCTGGTTTCTTATAGGTGGTCTCCTAGATGTGTTTTTTAGAGGGATAAATGGTACATTACCTTTCTATCTCAAGGGCAGAAAAGTTTAAGCAGTAGTTATATTTGTGGCAAATTAGAAGAAACATTTTATATATTCTACTTGAACTGCAATTCACGAATTTGTACTCGTGGAACTACTTAGAATATTGTTTACAAATTAGGGAGGATAAATTATAAGCCTTTTTTTTTTTTGTGGTACGTGGGCCTCTCACTGTTGTGGCCTCTCCCGTTGCAGAGCACAGGCTCCGGGCGCGCAGGCTCAGCGTCCATGGCTCACAGGCCTAGCCACTCCGAGGCATGTGGGATCCTACTGGACCGGGGCATGAACCCGCGTCCCCTGCATCGGCAGGCAGACTCTCAACCACTGCGCCACCAGAGAAGCCCCTATAAGACATTTTTTTGTATTTGGCATTAATTACTCCGTGAAATGTTCTCAGCTTTTTCTGTAGATATATTTCTGTTACTTTTTGAATTTTTAAGAAAGTTTAGGAGGGACAAAATGATGTTTATTACACTGCTTTCTAAAATATTTTAAAAGCGAAAAAGGAGCTAAGTCATTTTGCATAGGAAGAAGTCTTGGAACAGTAATGTGGACAACTATTCCAGAAGCCATTTGTAGTTTTTGTTAAAATGTTGGTGTGGATGTTGGTTTGTTGAAGAAACTAAGCTTATACACGTTTTTTGGCGGGGGGTGGGGGTGGGTGGGGGTGGGGTTGGGGAGACAGTGCAGATATTTTCTAATAGACTATTTTTTAGAACGGTTTTTTAGTTTCACAGTAATATTTAGTGGAAGGTAGAAAGATTTCCCTTATGTCCTCTGCCCCTCCCCCACATACCATGCAAATATTTTATAGTAAAACTCATTAATATTTTTAATATCAGTTTGGCATTGATAATTTAGATGTGTAAAATGTGCCAGTTAATTTCTTGCTATCCTTGTTAGTTTAGCTTGTAGTTTAAAAAGTAATCTGTGGACAGTTTTCAAAGGAAAATAAGCCTTGCAGACCTCAAAGAACTTGTTTTCAGACACCACTTTTGTGAGTGGTACTTAGCTGTAAGTACTGAATTAAAACAACCTTTATTTGCACACTAAAAACATAAACTTATAATCATTAATTTAGCCGGTCTTAAAAACTTACTTGGTTAAGACTACTTTGTTTGGGTACATCTGAAAGTATTAGATGTAATTTCCTTAAGGAATATTAAATTCAGATTTTTCAGTTGTTAATACTGATATCCCCAAACATTCCAAACTAATATATTCTTTTTTTTTTTGCGGTATGGGGTCCTCTCACTCTTGTGGCCTCTCCCGTTGCGGAGCACAGGCTCCGGACGCACAGGCTCAGCGGCCATGGCTCACCGGCCCAGCCGCTCCGTGGCATGTGGGATCCTCCCGGACCGGGGCACGAACCCGTGTGCCCTGCATCGGCAGGCGGACTCTCAACCACTGCGCCACCAGGGAAGCCCCAAACTAATATATTCTTACTATATTTTTACCTTTCTACATTTTCATTTGGGTTTCCTCGGTAGAATGCAGGATAGTTGTTTGAAATGGAATAAACATTAGCATCATAACATTCTGTGTTTATCTGAATGTTTTCTTTCTGGCTTAAGATGAATTTTACTAGTTTTTTAGGAGTTTAAGATAAGGAGTAGCAATAGTTGAGTATAAGAGTAGTAGTAATTGAGATTTTAGGGATATTTTATTATTTGTCTTATTTATAGTGGAATCAGGAAATTTGGTTCCATGTTTAGAAATGTGAGGTGTATATGTAGAACGTAAAATTGTGTCCAAATGGTAGCCATTGGTCTTGGATTTATTGCTTTAAAAATTGGTTTTTGAATTTGAAACATTAGTGTTCACTGTATCATTTATTAATTTGATTTGGTCTTATGTTTTGAAAGGGAGGAGATTTGCAGGAGAGTTGGACATAATGAATTAGATGTTGGTCTTTTCATGGGTGGAAATGAATAGAAAGTGTTTTGGGAATTTTGGGTGTTAAATTGTCATTTTACTTGTAGAACAGTTTTTTTTTTTTTAAAGTGGATATAAAATTCATATACAGTGAAATGCACAGACCTTAAGGATAGAATTCATTTAGCCTTGATAAATTTATACAACCATAT
The DNA here is from genome assembly GCF_003676395.1 of Aethalodelphis obliquidens. Lineage (NCBI taxonomy): Eukaryota > Metazoa > Chordata > Mammalia > Artiodactyla > Delphinidae > Aethalodelphis > Aethalodelphis obliquidens. The sequence goes on along the minus strand of NW_020837983.1, from coordinate 4,376,700 downwards.
AACCAACACTCCAATCAAAATATATAACATGTCCATCACCTTTTTTCCTCACGTCACTTTCAATCAAGGACTGATTGTTAAATTTTCAGGTTTTTTGCTTCTAAATAATTTGTCGATGTCTACTTGAAATCTGTACCTTCTTTTTGCTGAAGGATGATTAATTTCCCCTTGGAACAAAGATAACCATTTCGTAATGCCCTTAGTTGTGCTTCTTATATTGCTTCACTTTTATTAGGTAATTCTGAAGTGAATATCCTAATCTGGCGTTGTTTAAGATCAATTGCAGGGTCCAAGGATTAATTATATTTCATTTTCTTTCCACAGTTAAGTTGCTTTTACAGAATTAACAGGTCTCCAAGAAATAAAAAACAGGTAAGATATCCAGAGCTTAAGGCGTTTCACAGAAGCTTGACAAAAAAAATGCAAAGTAGAATAGTACATCTAGGTACATATGGCTTCTGTACTTTATGTCTGGTCAGTGGTGCACTAGTGGTAAGCAGTTTATTATCATGAGCAGCAATTATATACTGACCATAGATGCCTTTTCTAAGTATGTAAAATTCGTTGTGGTTGGTAAAATTCTTTAATCACCAAAGCTCTCTCTCCCATGTTTCAGTAGAAGATATGTCTGAAAATAGTTTGGTCTTGTTGTGAAGTAGCACTTGGCAGACTTACAAAGAAGATGTGATATTTTTGATGCTCATACTGTATAGGATAGGTGATTGGAAATGTTTCTTCAAAGTAGCTGGTTTATTTATTTGTATGTTTAGTTGGGAGAAAGTTTATTCCTTTTTTTCTTTTTAAGAGTTAGATACAGTCAATATCTTTGTGAACTCATGTCTTATTTTCATTTATAAATGCTGAAGAAGGTAGGAACCAAGTAACTATTAAGCTTAGTTTGGGATTAGGTACTTCAAAAATAAGACTTGCTATTATGTGTACCTTTCTGTCTGCAGGTCATTATTGCTGTGGTTTGAGCTCAGCATGGCTGTAGTCATCCGTTTACTGGGGCTTCCTTTTATTGCGGGGCCTGTGGATATTCGTCACTTCTTCACGGGATTGACTATTCCTGATGGAGGAGTGCATATAATTGGAGGGGAAGTTGGGGAGGCTTTTATTATCTTTGCAACAGATGAAGATGCAAGACGTGCCATAAGTCGTTCAGGAGGGTTTATCAAGGATTCATCTGTAGAGCTTTTTCTTAGTAGTAAGGCAGAAATGCAGAAGACTATAGAAATGAAAAGAACTGATCGCATGGGAAGAGAGAGACCGGGATCTGGGGCACCAGGGGTTGGCAGCTTATCTAATTTTGTTGAGGCTATTAAAGAAGAAGCAAGTAATTCTGGATATGGCTCTCCGATTAATCAAGATGCTGGGTTTCATACTAATGGTACAGGACAAGGTGATTTAAGGCCAAGAAAGACACGGCCATTGAAGGCAGAGAATCCTTACTTGTTTCTACGAGGCTTGCCTTACTTAGTAAACGAAGATGATGTACGTGTCTTTTTCTCTGGTTTGTGTGTGGATGGAGTAATTTTCTTAAAGCATCATGATGGCCGAAATAATGGTGATGCCATAGTAAAATTTGCTTCATGTATCGATGCTTCAGGAGGTCTTAAATGTCATAGAAGTTTTATGGGTTCAAGATTTATTGAAGTAATGCAAGGCTCAGAACAACAATGGATTGAGTTTGGAGGTAATGCAGTGAAGGAGGGTGACATTTCTATGAGGACTGAAGAACATTCTCCACCAAGAGGAATTAATGATAGACATTTTTGGAAACGATCTCATTCAAAATCTCCCAGAAGAACACGTTCTCGTTCTCCTCTTGGATTTTATGTTCACTTAAAAAATCTGTCCCTAAGTATTAACAAAAGAGATTTAAGAAATTTCTTTAGAGATACTGATCTGACTAATGAACAGATTAGGTTTTTATATAAGGATGAAAGAAGAACAAGATATGCCTTTGTGATGTTCAAGACTCTGAAAGACTATAACACTGCTCTGGGTTTACATAAGACTGTTTTACAGTATCGTCCAGTTCATATTGATCCAGTTTCTAGAAAACAGATGCTGAAGTTCATTGACTGTTATGAAAAGAAAAGACCAGCGTCAACAGAGAAAGAGAGGCTTGGACACGTTTCACAAAAATACTCTCAAGAAGGCTATTCTGGCCAGAAACTGTGCATATATATAAGAAATTTTCCATTTGATGTTACAAAAGTTGAAGTGCAGAAGTTCTTTGCAGACTTTTCTCTTGCTGAGGATGACATTTACTTGCTTTATGATGACAAAGGAGTTGGTCTAGGAGAAGCATTGGTGAAATTCAGATCAGAAGAACAGGCCATGAAAGCTGAACGTTTAAACCGACGAAGATTCTTGGGGACAGAGGTATTGTTAAGGCTCATATCTGAGGTACAAATGCGGGAGTTTGGTGTAAATTTTTCTTCAATGTCCAGTGAGAGAATGCATGACCATTCACAGTCATGTGACAGAGATGATCATTCCCATTCATTTGACTCAAATGATCTACCATTATACTCGGTTGGCCCTTCTGAAAACTTTAGGCATCAGCAGGAGGACTTGAGGCAACTGGACAATTTCAAGCATCCCCAGGGGGATTTCCGACCTCCTGAAAGGCGCCCTCCAGAAGACTTTAGGCATTCCCCAGAGGATTTCAGGCACTCCCCTGAAGACTTCAGGCACCTTCGGGAGGAACACTTCAGGCGGCCTCCTGAGGAGGACTTCAGGCGCTCTTGGGAAGAGGACTTCAGACACTCTCCGGAGGAGGATTTCAGGCACTCTCGGGAGGAGGACTGGAGGCGGCCACCTGAGGAGGATTTCAGGCGGCCTCCCAAGGAAGACTTCAGGAGACCCCCTGAGGAGGACTGGAGGCGGCCCCCCCAGGGAGACTTCAGGAGGCCACCTGAGGAGGATTGGAGACGGCCTCCTGAGGAGGACTTCAGACGGCTTCCCCCGGGGGAATGGAGGCGGCTACCTGAGGAAGACTTCAGGCGGCCCCCTGAGGAGGATTTCAGGCGACTTCCAGAGGAAGACTTCCGGCGACCTCCCGAGGAGGACTTCAGGCGGCCCCACGAGGAGGACTTCAGGCGGTCTCCTGAGGAGGATTTCCGGCGTTCTCCTGAGAAGGACTTCAGGCGGCCACCTGCGGAACACTTCCGGCGGCCACCCCCGGAGCATTTCCGGAGGCCGCCCCCGGAGCACTTCCGTCGGCCACCTCAGGAGCATTTCCGGCGGCCGCCCCCAGAGCATTTCAGACGGCCACCCCAGGAGCATTTCAGACGGCCGCCTCAGGAACATTTCAGGCGGCCATCCCAGGAGCATTTCAGGCGCCCCCGAGAGGAAGATTTTAGGCACTCACTGGATGAAGATTTCAGGGGTCCTCCAGATGAAGACTTTAGGCACCCTCCTGATGAGGACTTCAGGAATCCCCAGGAGGAAGATTTTAGAAGCCCTTCCGATGAGGACTTCAGGCGGCTCCCGGAGGAAGACCTCAGGGAAGCTCCAGAGGAGGACCCTAGACTTACTGACAGTTTTAGACTTCCTGGTGAGGAGTTTAGGAGCCCCCCTGATGATTTTAGAAGTCATCGCCCTTTTGTGAATTTTGGTCGCCCAGAAGGTGGCAAGTTTGATTTTGGAAAGCGTAATATGGGAAGTTTTCCTGAGGGGAGATTTATGCCTGATCCAAAATTAAATTGTAATTCAGGTAGAGTAACACCCATTAAGATAATGAATCTTCCATTTAAAGCTAATGTTAATGAAATTCTAGACTTTTTCCATGGTTACAGAATCATACCTGATTCAGTTTCAATACAGTATAACGAGCAAGGATTACCTACAGGGGAAGCCATTGTTGCCATGATAAACTACAATGAAGCTATGGCTGCTATTAAAGATCTGAATGATAGGCCAGTTGGCCCCCGCAAAGTTAAGTTAATTTTGCTCTAGAGAGCATTTCTAAATTCAGAATTACCTCCCCACAGTATTGATGCAGTAAAATGCATTTTTTTAAGTGTTTACTTTTAACTAATGAAAAGAAACATCTTAATTTTGACCTGTGACTAGAACAAATGTAAATAGAATGTGAATCTGGTTTTCTTTTGCTTGCAAATTGCCGTTCACTTTTTCTAACTTAAAAATATATATGCCTTTTTTTGACCAGTGGGGGAGAGAACTAATTCCCTGAGTGCATTAATTTTTGTTGATGTCATGGGTAAACGTCAAGACTTGTATAGTAGAACTGTATTTGGGGAAGATAAGTTTTATATTCACTTTTGTTTCCATTCTGTAGTCTACATCTTGTTACTCAAACTGTATAAGGAAATGGTCAGTGACTGACTGTTCAGGGTTAGCATTTTCATTGCTAACTGCCTGCAGAATTAATGCCCTCTTCCTTGTCTGAGATATTACTGTTAAGCCTCCCCTTAATCATAAATAGTTCAAAATTGACAGACTGTGAACTTGAAATTTACTTATGTAAAAAGCTTAGGAAATTCTTAAAACTTCGATGATCATAACTTTCAAAATTTTATAAAAATAAAAAAATTGCAACTGAATAAACCAACTAATTGTATTTGTACAAAGAGAAAAAAATATTATAGCTTCTTTTGTGAAGGTTTCCAACAGCTGTATAAGGTAATATTTATGACAGGAGAGACCAAACATTCTGTAATAATAGTGTATTAGTGCTGTGTATAGTTCTGTGGTTTCTTCCAACATCTCATCAACCAAACTGATAAGATTTACTCAAAATACTTAAAGACAAAAAAATAAAAAAGTAATTATAGGTACAAGGGGACTTTCAGGCTTATGCTGGTAAGAATCTGATAAATGGACATAGTTTGTGTTTCTAGGAAGAATTTACTGATGATTCATATAAATTGTATTTTTCAAATTAGGTTCTCATCTCTTAATTTCAAAACTTTTTATCCAAAGACTCAGTGACTAAATATAACAAGACTTTTGTGAGATTGAATTTTGACTTCTTTGATATTAGACATTTAGACATTTTGCAAATACTGGATTTGATTTTCTATACCATCATAATGTTAATGCTTACATTGGGCACTTACTGTGTGCTAGGCAGTATAAGTACTTTACAGGCATAATGTCAATCTTAATTATTCCCTAAGAAGCTTAAGAGTATTTAGCGCTATTTCACAAATGAGATAATGAAATTCAGAGAGTTTAAGTTACTTGCCTAAAGTCATAGCTAGTAAATCATGGAGCCAGTTTCAACCCAGACAGACTACACACTCCAGTTCATGCTCTTAATACTTTTGCCTGCTAACTTTGTTAAATGCTGTTTTTAATTTTAGTAAGACCATGCTAAAAATATTTTCAAGAGTAAAGGATATTTTCTTACCTCCATTTTTGCTTTAAAAATAGCATTAAGAAAAGATAAAATTAGTATGCCCAAACATTGTTAATAAAAGACAAAGTAACTGAAACTTCCAGGGTTTCTCTGGGAGACAAACATTATGTATTGGCTTCTAATTTAAAATTGTTCATCTTATGAAACATGATTTGACTTTGGTTGGCCTTTTATAGTTTACATAAAACAAGGTTAATTTTCCTCAATTCTGTGATTTAGATATTTCCCACAGTGAGCAAATAAGAATAAAGTTTGAATTTATATCAGTAGTTTAGTCATTTAATAATAGGGTATGGCAGAAGTAGAATACTTTGTCAGTATTTAGCCAGTTAGTGCTATAAGTATTTTGGATTAATCTTTAGTGATTTAAAGAAGTCTAAGAAAAACCAACCGAAGTTTCTGCGTTTTTTTTTTTTTTTTTTTTTTTGCAGTACGCGGGCCTCTCACTGTTGTGGCCTCTTCCGTTGCGGAGCACAGGCTCCGGACGCTCAGGCTCAGCGGCCATGGCTCACGGGCCCAGCCGCTCCGCGGCACGTGGGATCCTCCCGGACCGGGGCGCGAACCCCTGTCCCCTGCATCCGCAGGCGGACTCCCAACCACTGCGCCACCAGGGAAGCCCTCTGTGTTTTTAATTATGTTGAGTGTCGTTCTTGCTAGTGGAATGAATAAATTGGTAAATTTGGTTCAAAGAAGCACATCAGTATGGCTCTTGAAACTAGTAAGCTTACAAGCAGCTAGGAAAATGACAATAAGAAGAAATGATATTTTTAACTGCTCAGAGATTATTTAGATAATTTATTGGAGGAGATATGGGAAGACTTAAAAATGCTTCTTAAATATATATCAGTAAAAGCTAAGATGAAGCTTAAAGTGCAGTATCACTTAATATTGAACTGCTTCTCAATCTAGGCTGGGATGGTCGTGGTAGATAAGAGGCTATCACAATAGTAAACACAGGCTTTGTATTTCGATTGTAAAATTAATGGATTGATATGAATAGTTAATTTACTCCGTAATCTTCGGTTTAATATATTTTTTAACTTTAAAAAGTTTATTACAGAAAGCTGGCTTCTACTTCTTGGGAGCCATTTTTGCATATCTGTTCCCAACTCTGCCTTCAGTGACATGTTGATAACTTAAATTGGCCGTGGTAGGAGTATTCACACCATGGAAATTGGTAAATGCAGAAAATCAGGGCATTTTCCACCCCAGAGAGCCAACTACCAGCACACCACCAATTTCAAACAGGTAAGAGAATAGTGTACTAAATCCTCATACACCCATCACCCAGCTCCAATAATTATCTCATAGCCAGTTTTGTTTCCTCTCCTAGATGTATCAGGTACAGTGGCATATTGGTTCTCTAGTTTAATACCCAGTGGCATTTTAATTATCTTAAAGCCAAACATTTTTGACTCGAGGTATTCTGAAAAATATAGATCATGCCTAGAAAGTAAACTTAATCCCAAGAGATAGGTAAGAATCATTGTGTTAGGAGCACACACTTACCACTTACTGAAAATACTGTCAAGAGCATTGGCTCTTGGTCCATATATCACCTATTAAGCAGTGACCCTATCACCTCCATCTTTGTATTAAATGTAAGCTAATATTTAATGAGCTGTGATACTGTGTATTTATGATCTTTAATTACATGTGAATTAACTATATCATTTAGTTCCAATAACCCTAATAAACCTATTTTGGAGATAAGAAATGGAAGCCTATAGCCTGTCTTTTTATAAGGAAGCTAAAAGAGGCTTTTACATTTTTAAATAGGGTTACATAAGTACCTATGTAATAGCCTTGATTTTGTCTCTCAGCTCACAAATTGTAAGAATATTTACTGTGTAACCCTTTAAGGAGTTTGCCAACCTATGTCTGGTCTAAAATTTAATTTTACATCGAAAGTATTTTGTATATTCCTTTTGTCCTTAGAATATTTTTTTTGAAGTAGCCAAAGCATACATTTTATATCAGAATTATTTGCTGATTGCTTTATATATCAGGCACTATTTTAACTTTATAAGTAGGGCAACTGATGCTCAAGAGAAGTGAATTGCTATCATAAGCAGCAAGAGCAATACTCTCCCAGCTACAAATACCAAGATTAAATACTGAGAAAATAAAAATGCAATGATATCCTCAGTTTTTTAAGAATATCAAATTATTTAGGATTTTAAAATGTTTTGAATATTTTACTTAAAAACTAAGTAAATTTATCACTTAGGGCTATTTTCTTGAAGCAGTGCTTTGTTAAGAATAGAACCATGAATAACAAAGTCAAAAAAGCTTTCTGGAAAGTTTTATTTTTCTGTTATCCTTTTGTGGTAATCCCAAATGATCATTTCCTAATTTTTATATGCCTGACTGGGATCTATGAAATAACAGAAGTACAATTCCCCATCCAAAGAAGAAAAGCATCAGACATACTGAAAGGCTCTGATTAAATTGTCTTATATTTTCAGGAACAAGAGTGACTGTACATTCTTTTATTGATTAGATGGTAATTTGGTAAAAGTTTTACAGAATTTTTACTGATTTATGGTTTTCCATGATGTTTTTTAGGGCAACATTCCACCAAATCATAGCTTTGCAAAAGATGTAGTGCCATATATAGCACTTTAGTATGACAGTGGCTTCGTTTTAAAACCAGAATCAAGCTGAATGTAGCTTTCTAAAGCTAAAATTTATGCTTTATGTATAGTTGTAAAACACCAATATCCTAGTGTCCTATTATTGTTAAGAGTGACTATAATACTCTCGTTGAAAAGTAAATTTATATATTGAATGATGAAACTTCAGGTTGTAGTAGAAGTGAAAAAAAAGTAAAAAAAGAAAACTTGGCTTTTTGATTAAAGCTTTATGGAACAGAATTTGTATTTCATCAGAATGACTATCTAGGACCCTTTTCTGGTATTGAAAGCACGGTGTCTTAACCTAAAGGAAGCAAGTGGAATTGTTAGATTTTTTTTGTTGTTGTTGTTATCTATTTAACTAGTGTAACCTCAACTAGGTATAATGCATTAATATGAAATACTTCTGAAATACATAATCTTTTTTAAAAAATGGAACTTATACAAAAAGATCACATGCTGCTAGACAGAATGTTGAAATGACTGGTTTGTAATATTTTTTAAAACTTCATTTTTGGTCAGCATAAATTTCCTTTAATAATTTCTCCATTTCCAGTAGGATTTCATTTTATTTCAAGCCAGTATAAAGTTTTACAGTTTTAGTCATTCTGGATTCCAAGTCATTTAAGATGAAAATGGAAATGCAAAGTTTACTTAAGAAATTTAATTTTCTTCTTCTGTAACATCTAAGTCTTCATCCTCTTCATCATCTTCTATTTGTTGATCCTTTCTTAGTCGACAGGTGGATACCTGTTAAAAGTTAAAACATTTTAAATAATACTAACTAAAAAATATTTTTACATGCTTGGTATCTTTTTTTTTTTTTTTTTTGCGGTACGCTGGCCTCTCACTGTTGAGGCCTCTCCCGTTGCGGAGCACAGGCTCCGGACGCGCAGGCTCAGCGGCCATGGCTCACGGGCCCAGCCGTTCCGCGGCATGTGGGATCTTCCCGGACCGGGGCACATACCTGTGTCCCCTGCATCGGCAGGCGGACTCTCAACCACTGCGCCACCAGGGAAGCCCTTGGTATCTTTTTAATACGCCCTGATAGAGAAGTACACGTAGAACAAATATTTCAGAAAAATGTCCATAAGTAGTAATTTTTAGTAATGAAAATTCCCTATGAATTATTGTATCTTAAGGTTTGAAAACAGACGCAAAATTTTTTCATTCATATTATTTTTTGAAGAAAAATGTGAAATTAGTCATTTGATTCCAGTTGGGTACCAGTACTTCAATAACCGACTTTCAGAGAAAAGTATAGTCTCTGTATATTATAAATGTCAAAAAATATTTTAAGTTAAACAGTTCTTAGGTCACAAAAACAGGTATCTGAATGAAACTCATTAAAGGGATGGCAAAAACACAAGGATATTTCAACTAGGCAACTGAAATATTAAACTTTAAAAATAGTCTGATTTAAATGTAATGAGTTGAGAATCTGAATTCACTACTTGGCTTTAAGTCCTGACTGTTGCCACTTGGATCATCCTGCTTCAAACTTTTCTGAGGGTGATTATACCCAGGGGACATCTGGCAATGTCTGGAGACACTGCTGATTGTCAAAACTGGGGTGTGTGTTTGTGTGTTACTGTCATCTTGTGGGTAGAGGCTAGGGATGCTGCTCAACATCTGTACAATGCACAGGACAGTACCCCTCCCTCCCTCCCCCCCCTCCAAATTATCTGGCTCCAAGTTAATAGTGCTGAGGTTGAGAAACCCTGGGATTGTGTATTCTAAAGTGCTACACAGATCTTGGCTAACTTAGGTGATATTATTAGCTCTAAAAGGTCAAAACTCTGCATACTATAATACTATAGTACTATAATACTAGTACTATAATACTAGATTTATGGAATTTATGTGCAAGGCACTTAGTACTGGAATAATAAAAATATAATTTGGTTAAGGGGAGAGATGCATAAATAAAAAGCAGTAAATAAATGCTTAGAGGAGAATCAAATGTAAACAGAAGGTACTGGGTCACACTTACCTGAAAGTTGTATTTTGAAAATATTTTGCTCAATTTTGAATTCTGAAGGCTAGATATGAAAAAGGCCATAGCTTTCTAAATCAGGAGTTGGCAAGCTATAGCCCAGTTTGTGGCGTTTCTGTAAATAAAGTTTTATTACAACTACTGATTTGTTCATGTATTGTTTATGGCTGCTCTTGGTTGGGGCAGAGACCATATGGCCCACAAAACCTGCTATTTTCTGTGTGGCCCTTTAGAGAAAAAGGTGGTTGACCCCTCCCTGTTCTAGATATCAGGTACTTCAGGCTTTCTGGATATAGAAGAAAAGAAAATTGATTCTTTACCCTAAAGATATGTGCTTCTGGATCTATGATAATGTTCAACAAAAGCCCTTTTTAGGTATCATTTCCAGTAAGCTGTGATAGTGGGATTTAAACCCTAAATAGTTTGATCTCAGAATCTGTGCTCTTCCTGCTATACCAGAGAACAAATGTAGATCAGCATTTTCCTGTCCCTTCCACCTCTGCTCCCAAGTGTTCTGCTTCAGAGAGTAGTATCTTACAGATGATAAAAGAATTAAGAGCCGAACCTTGTGCAGTCTTCTGTTATTTTACATAAGAGGGTAAGAGCGGGTAAGTTATTCGAAGTCCTGTGACTTAAGGGAAACATTTTTAGTACTGAACAATTCCAAAGGCAGTAGCTCACATTCCTTTAAATTATGGTTTCTAGCTCACCTGTCCTGTTCCAGATACGCACTTAGCTGACAGTGATCTCTGAAGAGGTGACTTTGAATTTGCTCTTACGATATCTAAACGGGATGAATAATCTGGTGGATACAGAGAATTTCGGAAAACCTGTTGCAATGATAAAACATTATAAAGTGATACTAAACAATGGAAATCTAGAAAATCATGTTAAGTTCCCTCTAGTTTATCATGTTAAGTTCCCCCTTAGCTTAGAATTTTTTTAAGCAACTCCCCTCCCCACACTGGGGACAAAGTTTATTTATTGTAAATTTAAAACAAAAATCAAAAAAATAAAATAAATATTTTACGTTGGAAGATGTAAGCTAAAAAATTCTATTGAACCACCTAAGATGATGACGGGCCCTGAAACAATCACTTAAGAGCTTTTGCTGGTGAAACATGAAAAGTTCCTACATTCAAAGAGTATGCAAGCCAGTGGGAAGACTAAGTCACAACTTTGATTCTTTCTGTTCTGCTTATCCTCAACTCTTTATCAGTTTAAATTCACTGATGGCTTTCATAGTACATCACAGAAGAGTAAATGGAGCCACTCTAATTTATGGATTCCAATCTCACTAGGATCTGGAATGCCATTGCTTGGCAGTAGTTCCAAATCTTACTGTGGTCTTAAGCTTCCCTACCTGTAGCTTTTCCACCATTTCTGTAACAAAGAAGGCAAGTCTGTCAGATGTGAATTTCTTCATATTCCCTCTTTTTTTTCTCAACTCTTCACCCTATCCTTTTACTTTTTTTTTTTTTGCGGTACACGGGCCTCTCACTGTTGTGGCCTCTCCCATTGCGGAGCACAGGCTCTGGATGCGCAGGCTCAGCGGCCATTGCTCACGGGCCCAGCCGCTCCACAGCATGTGGGATCTTCCCGGACCAGGGCATGGACCCGCGTCCCCTGCATTGGCAGGTGAACTCTCAACCACTGCGCCACCAGGGAGGCCCCCTTTTCCTTTTTTAAAGCAAATGTCATTCTGATTCTCTCCAAGGTGCATTTTCCCTTTAGCAAAACTTCAACAAACAAAAGCTCTCTTTCTCCAGTTTTCCTCCCCCACAAACGAGATCCATTAAAAAAAAAATTACTTCAAGGTATAACTTTACTTTTTAAAAATCTTCTCAAACATTCTACTTCATTTGTCAACAAACTACAATTAGGCTTTCCCCTTCCACTGATATTGGTCTTGCTGTCAGTTACCAAAGTTGTCTTTTTGTCTTCAGCTGACCTTGTCCTGAAACTTCTTTTCCATGCATGCCATCACGAAACTCTTCATGTGCTAGCTGCTCTATTTCTTCACATCCCTTTTTCTACTGCACATACCTGAAATATTTTTAAAGGGTTTCCCTTAGGCCACGTTACCTTTTTTGACAACTTTCTCTGACTAGAAAACTTTGGCTCCTGACTATTGAGAGTCTAAATGCCTTAGGTGACATTCAAGGCTTACAATCACCCAAACCTACCCATTATACTTCACTTTTAGCATATATACCTATATGCAGAACATGTAATACTACTGTGACTTTGCAGTGCTCGTTCCTCAGCCTGGAATTTCAGCGCACTTACTCATCCTTCAGGAGCCAAGTCAAATGCCATCTTTTTTCTGCTTTCCCCTGTTCTCTAGTCAGTAGCTCCTATTGTTTATACCCTCAGTACAGCTTTTATCTCACTGTTTTGTAATTACATGTCTGTTTCCACAACTAGTTTTAAGTTCCTCTAGAGCAAGAAGCCTTGTTTTATCTTTGCAGTTCCTTCCAGCTTAAGACAGTAGCCTGGTAAATGAATGATGTTAACATGAACTTAATCTGGGTGTTTTGAGAAAAAACGACCCAAACTAGGGGATGTCTCTACACATTTCTTTAAACCTTAAAGAAGTGCAGGACACCAAACGAATCAAGGGATGAAACAACGCAAGAGGTATGACTTGGTTTAAGGGCAATTCAGGCATGCTAATAATTAGGTTATTGAACAGTTTACTGAGGACCCAATTATATTTTGGTGCCAGACATGGAACCTGGCATCCTGGTATGATATCAAAACTGGACGACTCAATCCACTGGTATTTGGAAGAAATATATTTTTGTTAGAACGACATTCCTTTTTAAGCTTTTCTAGCAAAGATAAAAGTGGGAAGTGGAAGATAATTTACAACCCTTGGGGTAAAAGTCTAAACCAGTTGAATATTAGTCTCCTACTGCAAAACAACAGATTTACAGGAATATTAATTTATTGGCAATAATGCATTTTCCAATATGGTCCAAGATCTCTTCTAGGAGTGAGTCTCAAGATCTGAAATATGCTCTGAACTGAATGTACAGAGGTGATCTTTTGAAGGGGAATATGGGCCTGACAATACTTTTTATGTGAAGAACAAATCAGGTAAGATGGTTTCTGATAACTAGATTCAAATAATTAGCTGCTGCCTGAGTAAGTCAGGACTGCTATCTAAGAAGAACAGCAAATTATTTCTCTGTTCCTCTCTGCATATTTTCTCTACTTGTTTCCAAGAAACTTGTATTTAAAGGGTCCTTCCTCATCTTGGTAGCTGTTTGATGTAATTTTACTTCGACTTGTCCCACACAACTTTCCCCAGACTGCTCTCTTCTCCTTTCCACAATTTCTGTATGGCATTGTAGTGATAGCTTAGGCCTATAGTTCATGACATCTCAGGACCTTTGTATGCCTATCTGAGCTCTCTGCCTGAAAGCTGTTGCCACGTATCCTACTTATCCCTCAAACTTCTGATTAAGAAATCATTCTTTCTCTAGACTATTTAGAATCCTCCATCACATACACTTAAAGCGCACTATATTTTTTCTTTGTATATTTTTTTCTTCTTCACATTATAAAGCGTAAATAGTTACACAGTATATTTTTTAAATGTCTGAACTCCTTTTAAGTTTCTGCTTTTTTGACAACTTGGACCAATTCGTATAATGCTAAATCCTTGGCACTTAGAATGGTGTCTGGCATATAACAGGTGCTCAATAAACAGTTGATGAATGTACTTTTTATGAGGTAAGCACTATAAGTATCTCCATTTTACAGATGAGGAAGCTGAAGCATGAAAAAGTTAACTTGCTCAATACTGCCCCAGTAGAAAAAATGGGGAAGTTCATACTCAAAAACACATCTACCACACAGCCCTGAGATCTTGAATTTTTTTTAATGAATCCTACAACCTACCTAGCTAGCTGATGAAGAACAGTGGTAAGAGAAGTGGTAAAGGAAGTGGTGTGACAAAAAAGATATCTAGGACCTCTGGAATGAGAAGGAAAATCTTGGGGTCCAAAGGGCTTGAAGGAACTTTTAGTGACTTTAGTGACAAGTGTATTGGGTCAAGGGTATTAGAAAAAGGAGAATGAAAATACTTGTAAAGGAAACTTAAGTCTTGTAGGAAAAGCGAGGGATCAATTTTGAACCTGCCACTCAATATAGTATTGTTTCTTGTAGGAAATGGTTCATGTCACTCATCAAGAACCACGCTTCTGGCAGTATAGATAGGATAAAAACACAATCTCTATAGTCAAACTTCTGGGTTTGGCTCCCAGCTTTGTTACTAGCTATGGGATCCTCTGGGAGGTTCCTTAACCCCACCATGCCTCAGTTTTCTCATCCACAGAAGTAAGGATAATAAATACTTTTATTAAAGTTGATGGTAGGGTTAAGATAATACAATGAAAATGCATAGATCAGTAGCTGGTTCAAAGTAATCACTATATAAACATTTGCTACTTTTACAAATTACAGATAAAAGCTTGATCTATTTTTTTAAAAAATAGGATATAAAAAGGAGTAAAAATTTAGAAACCTTAGCTTTAGTATTTGGAGGGAATAGACACTTAAGAAGCCATCTGTTAACAAACAGTAATAGAAATACGATCATGTATGCTTAACTGAGGTAAAACTGAGATCAGATTTTGGCGCTGGAAAATGTATATACACATACTAAAACACGTACTTTTCTTCATTTTGGCCAAGCTATTATCTGGTTTTACTGAATTCAAGTTTCTTGGAACCAGCAGAGTAGTGGAAAGTGAAGGCCCAGGGGATCTCTTTATAGATACTTCAGTTAAAAAAAAAATGGAATCTTCAAAATTATGAAATGACAGACACTCTCAAATTCTATCACTTATTAATACAAAATTCTGGTTATATCTTGAGAGTACGTGGCCTTTTTCACTTCTACTGTAGACAGAGTATATCTCGAATATTTTATCTATTTCAGCAAAAATACTTTGCCTTTTTTTCCCCTTTTGGAAGGTAAGATTGTAGGACGTTAACTCTACAGGTGAGCTGGTTGAAACCAGGCTCTGATATGTAATTGCTCTAATGTTAGCTGGCCAGTAAGATTTATTTGCATTTAAGTATCAGTACAAAGCAAACCTGCATTTATTTCATAGCTTACTGATTAAGTCCCACAAAACTAGTTAGAAGCCAGATTCTGCTATTTGCTAGCTAAGTGGCCAAGGGCAAGTTAAGTTACTTAAAACCTCTACACCTGTTTCTTTAGTTGTAAAACGAGAACGATAACAGTACCTACATCAAAGGAGTGAGTGAGAAAATGCCTGTAAAGCTTTGGGTGTTGTGGCATAAACACTCAAATGTTAGCTCAAATCAATAAATGCTATTTTTAGCACATGTAAGTGACATATCACTAGTCAAAATGATACATTATTTCATGTAATGGCTTTATTTCTATGTTTTACTAGATATTAATCCTTGGAACTCTACCATGGTTAATTTGAACAGTTAAAAAATAAATAGAAATAAATAGTCATACAGGTTCAGCTATTTGGAACTGCATACAATAACATCTAAACCATGTAGTGTTCTAATTTAAGATATTTTTACCCAAACTAATGCTTTCTTTTAAACATTTCCATATTAATAGAAGAACTGAGCTTAGATGGACGTAGTCTTACCTCTAAATCTTCTTCTTCATCAATCTTTTGTATATTTTGGTAGGCAGCAGTGTAGACCTCTAAAGCTTTGCCATGAAATAACATTTCGATAGTGATAAATTCTGAAAATATAGTCTAAAAACACAAGGATTTGAATTTAAACAATCATATAAACTGCTTCATGAATTTAGTAAATTTATTCCTTACTATATAGTCTTGGCATTTTATGAGATACAGAGGTGTCTGTTTTTCCACAGGGCAGATGAAGTACAAAAGATAACTGGAATAAAAATAGTTGCAAAGCCCTTCTGCAGCAAAACTTTCAAATTACACAAAATATTTCCTATCTTATTATTTACTTCCCTTTTTTAGTCAGTTCTTCTATTAGATATTTATGATTTTAAAAAAGATTTGACTAAAATGTATGTCATTATGTACTCTGTTGCTCAGTGCCTATAAGTATTAGCTAAAGCAGTTTAGTACTGAAGCTGTTTTTTGTTAGCAACTCCAACTGATGTTTAAAAGAATGTTTTTTAGGCAAGAATTCTATCCCATCATATTTATATGATACCTATATTCTCTAACCACAAAGGGATTACTTGGTAATAATGATATTCCTACTACTGATAATAGCACCGTACATTTGCATAGAGCTTTCCAGTTTACAAATATATGACTTGTCCAGTGTTGCTCACAGCTATAATGTTAAGACTTAGATCTGACTCTTCAAAGTTATAGCTCTTGCTCATTGTACTGTGCTGTTCTCGCTGGAATCAATCATTTCCTTTAAAAATAAACTACAGGTAAACTCTATGAGCATGATGATGACAACTTACAGTAGGGAAGGTCATGAGCAAAGAGAAATGAATAAAGATGTGCATGTTGATCTAAGCAGAGGTGAGATAATCGGTGGGTAGGGAAAGTATACAAGCCAGACAAGTTTTCAATAAAATAGGATCTATCCTTTTGTTATCTTATCCCTTATCAAAATAAAAAATCAGAGCATTAATGTAAAGAGAAGTGGGCAGAATAAGAATAGGATAGAAAATACTCGAGCATTGTCCTTTCAGGGGCAATACAGATGAGATGGGTTAGGCTAGAAGGCAATAGTCAAATACTCATTTTCCTTCATTTCTGTTCTCCTGTGTTAACCACCCAGATAGGAGTGGTCCTGCACCTTGCAAAGTAGCCATACAGATATCCCTTAGTGTCCTGTGATTTTTTTTTCCCCCTCTCCATCTCCATTCTTAAGGATTAGAAAAATATTTAAGGGAGAACTAACAGGCTTCTGATTGCTACTCAGTGGAAATAGATCTGTAGTTGAAAGTAACCCTTCTGAGCTGCCAAGCACATATGTAGGGCTAAATGCAAAGATTGGGCTCTGGGATAAATGACTTATAACTATAACTGACAATGACCTTTACTGTCACTTCATATAGGTCACAAAGTGCTCTGGTATACTGGACAGGCAACTGACTAATAAACAGCATTATGCCAAGGTGCAACTTTGGATTCCACACCAAGAATCTCCAGATAGGAATACCTTAGAGGTAGAATGGCTTTTGACTAGGGCTGGTACTTCTCTTGTCAGTCTTCCTAAGATAGTTGACTAGCTAGAAAGTAAGGGGTTAAGCTTAAATCGCTCAAGTAAATTGGGTATTACTCCTATTTTTAAATAGTTCTACAAATGAACATTCTAAATCTTTAAGAGACTGGCACACTATTTAATAACTAATGAAATCCAAACATTTACAGCCTTATTACACCTAAATCTGTAGGTTTAGGCTTAATTCAAGTCTATTCCACTGTGGTAACTGAGGAATATGGAAAAAATTCAAAATAATTTAAAGTATTTTTTAAATATTTGAATATAGTTATTAAATCCCTGATGCCAAAATCTCTGAATGTGATGTCATCTCTGAACTAACAATTTCTTAATAATAGCATTTTATAGGAGTTATATTCCCCTTAGCTCATAAGTAAGCCCTGAAAATATGTTGATATGTCTGTCACTGAAGAATGATACATTATTTTGGTTTATCCATATCCTCTGATAAAAGAATCTATTACACTCTCATTTGAAAAGACAGAGCTCAACATTGAGTCTGTTAGCATTTTGCAGTCTCAAAATTTAATTTCACTTAGTGATAGAAAACATTTTAAGAAGTAGCTTTAATTAGTAAATGGCTATTATTTACTACTTGGAACAATGAGTGAAAAATCACTCAAGTTTTGTGATACTTTGGTTTAATCCTTTATGGTTTGACCTTTTATTTTACTTGGAACATGAGTGAAAAATCACTCAAGTTTTGTGATACTTTGGTTTAATCCTTTATGGTTTGACCTTTTACTTCTTGACAGAACATATACTATATATCTATTTAAGGTGGGAATGGCCCTGTTAACTCTTCTGTCAAAAACAGTGATGGAGAATCAGTGGCATTGCTAAGGCAGTATTCCAGACTTGGAATTTTTGACCCAAGAACCATGAAGCCTTAAGATTATCAGAGAGGACAGTTATATCCCTGAGTATAGTAAGGAGGAAAAACTACCAGTTATACTTTTTCTTTCTAGCTATTGATAGAATTTCATGAAACATGGGAAAATGGGCAAAAAGGAGGAGGATAATAGCAAGGAAGAATCAGATGACAACTGGTATAAGAAAGAACATAAAAACACTGTGTTTTTAAAATAAAATAATTTCAGTGAGTCACCAGAAAGGTGGTGGAACTTTGAAAGATCCATTCATATTTAGAAAAAATTTTCCTCAAATAAACATAG
The DNA here is from genome assembly GCF_003676395.1 of Aethalodelphis obliquidens. NCBI lineage: Eukaryota > Metazoa > Chordata > Mammalia > Artiodactyla > Delphinidae > Aethalodelphis > Aethalodelphis obliquidens. Next base: position 4,358,265 of record NW_020837983.1, on the reverse strand, counting down.
CTTTCAATGATCTCATGTAATCTGCTAATCTGGAATGGGTCAGTATGGTCAGGGACAGAGGCATTCACACATTACTTTTTTTTCCTCATTTTCAATTTTATTTTGTGTGACTAGAAGGCCATTTGGGTACGTACTTAATTTTTATTGGTGGGGGTGGTGGGGGAGCTAATATGAAATTCTCTACCCATTCGCAAGTATTCTGCAAAGCAGGTAGCCTAGTAGTTTAAAATAGGGGCTCTGGATTAAGATAAACCTGGGTTCAAATCAAGACGGAAACAAATCAGCTGTGTAATATTAAACACTTTGTTCTTTTCTCCTTAATTTCAACATCTTAGGTTTTGCCTTAAGGATTAAATGTAATCCAGGAAAAGGTACAGTATGGTAACTGGCTTAGAGTAAGTGCTCAGCACAAGTGTGCTGTTTTTATTGTCCAAGGAGTAAACCAGCTAAATTAGAAAATGTTCCTTATCATAACATTAAAGCCTCCATCTGGTTTAATTAGAAAGCAGGATATTTAACAAAAAAGTCATAAAAGGTCTTGTTAATAATTTTGGCAAATGGGAAATGACAGCTCTCCGGAGTAGAGGCTATTTAATAAATGATGTCAGGAGAATTTTCTATCCATTTGAGAATAATAAAGTTAGACATCTACCTCATACCATAGGCAAAATACAACTGCATAAAATAAAATATTTAAAATATTAAAAAATCACACAAATACTAGAAAATATGAGCAAATAATTATATAATCTTGGGGATGAAAACTCCTTTCTAAGCATGACACCAAGGCAGAAATCAAAAAGGAGAAGATCAATAGATCTGGCAGCAAAAATAAGACTTTAAGGTGGTAAAAACATACCATAAGCAACAAAATGGGAAAATATATTTGCAACAGATCTTCTCTTTAATATAATGGGTTAATATTCTCAATATAAAGAATTTTTACAAATTAATAAGAAAAATGCCAACACTCAATAAAAATATAGGCTAAGGTCAAATGTGAGTAATTTACTAAAGAAAAATGTGTCATTAAATATATGAAAAAATACTCTGCCTCAACAGTAGTAACTGTAGCAAATTAAGATGATACTGATTTTTCACCTATTAGATTATTTTATTATTAAAAATACTACTACTCGTCATTGTTACATTGGTGTGCTCATGTAAGGTTCTGCAGAAATGTTAACTAGTTAAAGCTTTGTGGACAGAAGTTAAAAACAGCTATCCAAATTGAAAGTGTGTATGCTCTTTGAATGAGAATGCCACTTCTAGTAATTTATCCCAAGAGAATAACTGGACCAGAAAAAAGGCTGATGTTTAATGATGCAATGAGATCTGTAATTGCAAAAATAATCTAGATGTCCATCAATGAGGGCTGTTTAAATAAACTGATATATCCATATAGCAAAATACCATATGATGGTGCCATTATGGACAATATGGATCTTTGTTTCCTCAGCACAAATATATCCATGATATATTAAATTTTAAAAAGATGCTACATATAGTGTGGCCCCATTTAAATAAAACTGTATAGTGGTAATAATATTACCTTTCTCATAGGACACTGTGAGGAGGAAATGAGTTAATCCATATAAAATGCTTAGAATGTGTGACATAGTTAATGTCTAAGAAATATTTGTTGTTATTATTCTTATTAGTATATTTCTTGAGTATATTTCATAGAAAGAAAGTCTGGAAGGATATAAACCAAAACGGCTTATTTCTGAGCAGTGGAATTATTACATTTTTCTCAATTTTATGAAAAAAAGTCATGGTGATTTCATATTTATTTATAAGAAAAATAAAGTTACTAAAAATTAAGTTTTGAAGCTATTTCTTGCTCACGTCAGCGACTTTACCAGTACTGAATTCCTGTCCCTATCTGTTCCAGGAGTGACCCCTGGTCAAGATCGTTTTCATAGGTCAGAAATTCCCTTGACACCATATAACTGATGACTTTTTCCATTACATGGGAAACAAATAGGATTGTGACTTTTCTTCCACATTCTATACAACTAAGTTCATACCAGCTTTTCCCAGAAAGACAGATCCTTTGCAAGGTTCCTATCAAAAGTCTTTTCCTAAAAATTGTGCTACCTTACTAATTAACACTGCTGCTAAAATTCAGATGGACTTGTCAATTAAACCCCACCTCAAACACAGTTAATACAGTTATGAGCAGTGCTCACTACTGCCAATCATTTCTACCCCCAGGGAGGTTAAAGAATGACCCAGAAGCTCTGCCTCCATCTGAAGCAGTAGCCCTGATAACAGGTACAATAAGAATGTTCTTTAAAAAAAAAAATGTTTTGTGTCTGATTCTCCCAAAACATGAGCGGGATCAACAGTTTTGACTTTTCCAAGAATTTATCTCACAAACAGAGGTGTTTGTCAGACATGGTAAAATCAACATGGCAATATCTGAATATTGTTTTTGTTAGAAATAAGTGGGTGGTAAAGTAACCCTTCTGATTGATTTTCGAGGCTTTTGGGTACAGGATCTGTGCATCCCTCTTTATCATAAAACATCTCAAATGAGGCCTAACTTGGAAAAGGAACAATTTGACAGTAAGGAGGAAAGACATACAGAACAGAGATTCATAACCTTAACAGACTCTGGTATTAATCTCTGGAACTCATATTTCTGGGAGTTTGCTAGAGTCATGGGGGCCTGTATTAAAAGTGTACACTTTCACAGATGACATGATCTTGTACATAGAAAATCTTGAGGAATCTGCAAAAAACTATCAGACCTAATAAATGAGTTTTGCAAGGTTGCAAGATATAAGATCAATGCACAAAAATCAACGGTATTTCTGTGCACTTGCAATGAACTGAAATGAAATCAAGTAAACAAAATTCCATTTACAGTAGCATCAATAATCATAAAATACTTTGGAAAAAGTTAAAGAAAAGCACAAAACCTACACTTTGAAACTTATAAACATTGTTAAAAGAAATTAAGGATGATTTAAATAAATGGAAAACCAGCCCATGTTCATGGATTGGAAGAATTAATCTTAAGATGGCAGTACTCCTCAAATTGACCTACAGATTTGATGCAATCCCTGTCAGCATCCCAGCTGACTTGTAGAAACTGACAAGCTGATTCTAAAATTCATACCGAATTACAACAGATCCAGAATAGCGAAAACAATCTTAAAAAGGAACAAAATAGAACTCACACACCCTGATTTTAAAAGTTACTACAAAGCACTGTTAATTAATCAGGACAGTGTGGTACTGGCATAAGGATAGACATAGATCAATAAGAATGGGAGTTCAGAAACAAAACCACATCAACTGATTTTCAACAAGAGTGCCTAGACTTCAATGAGAAAAGAACAGTCTCTTCAATAAATGGTGCTGGAACAACTGGATAGTCAGTCACATGCAAAAGAATGGGGTTTAACACCTTCAGTTCACATGATACACAAAAATTAAATGCATAAAAGACTTAACAATGAAAACTATAAAAGTGTTAGAAGAAAACATAGGGATAAATCTTTATAATCTCAGACTTGGCAATGGATCCTGAGATATGACATTAAAAGCACAAGCAACAAAAGAAAAGATAAACTGGACTTCATCAAAATTAAAAAGCTTTGTGCTTCAAGGGACACCATCAAGATAGTGAAAAGAACTCACAGAATGGAAGAAAATAACTGCAAAACATATCTGATAAGGGATCTGTATCCAGAATATATAAAGAACTCTTAAAATGCAATAAAAAGAGATAACCCAATTAAAAGATCTGAATAGACACTTTTTTCAAAAAAGATACACAAATGGCCATAAGCATCAGCAGGAAAATGCAAATCAAAACCACAATAAGGTACCACTCTACACCCACTAGGACGGCTATAATGAAAAAGTCTGATGAACAACGAGTATTGGTGAGGATGCAGAGAAATTGGAACCCTCATATACTACTGGTGGGAAAATACAATGGCACAGCCACTTTGGAAAACAGTCCGGCAGTTTCTCACATAATTAAAGACAGAGTTACCATATGAACCAGCCATTCAACAGGTTATATGGTTGAACTGAACTGAAATGTCCAATAGAAATGAAAATATGTCTATACAAAAACTTGTCCATGAATGTTTATATCATTAATCATAATAGCCAAAAGGTAGAAACAATCCGAAAGTCCATCAACTGATGAAAAGATAAACATAATGTGCTTAATATCCATACAATGGAATATTATTCCACCATAAAAAGGAATGAGATACTGATACATACTACACTATGGCTAAACCCTGAAAGCATGCTAAGTGAAAGAAGCCAGTTACAAAAGCCATGTATTTTATGATTCCATTCATATGAAATGTATGTTCAGAATAGCCAAATCCAAAGAGACATGAGATTAGTGATGGTTGCTTAGGCTGGGGGTGAGGGCTGGGGGAGCAGGAAGGTAAAAGTTAAAGTGTACTAGGCCTCACTTTGAGATGATAAAAATGTTCTAAAATTGAGTGATGATGGTTGTACATATCTGAACACACTAAAAACCACTGAGCTGTACATTTTAAATAGGAGAATTGTACGGTATATGAATTCTCTCTCCATTTTTAAAAAAGTAGGTTTTTTCCTGTCTTCTTTTTTTGTGACCACCACAAGACTTCCCTCTTCCAGGGTCATGATATAGCAGGCCAAGAGAGAAGCTTGGAAGCCCTTTTCTTCTCTGTGCACCATCCACTGTGCAGTCCCTTACTCCATGTCCTACTGCTTCAGGAAATCCCAGGTCGTAGGAATTGTAATTGGGAATTCTGCACTCACTGTCTCTGCCCGTTTTGTAACTGGTGATGCTCATGGGATTAAAATCACCTGTAGAGTTGGCCAGCATGCAGATGGAACACTGAAGTGAGCCTAAAGATCAGAGACGCAGATTGCCATGTGTAAAAGAGAAGTTTTTAGGCATGAAGAACAGTGGTAAAGTGAGGAATCAGGCTCCCAAGTCACTAAAGAAGCCCTTACTTAGGTGGCAATGAATCAGACATACCTCACAAGTCTCCAATCTCATTTTTCAGATTAAAGCCAATTATTTTAATCATCCTTCCCTTCTCCCTCAATTTGAGAGAGGATGTCAGCAGTTGTAAAATGTAATGCCCTGCCCACACTCTTCTATGTCGGTAAAAGGGTTTGTCTCAGGGCAGCTCCTGAGGTGCTCTTCCTGAGTAGCAATCTACACAGCAGAGTGCAGAGTGAATGGAAAGGCTTAATTTTTTTTTTTTTTTTTTTTTAATCTTCAGGACCAAAGTAGAGACGTTTGAGCCTGGCTATCAGAAAAATCAAAGTTCTGAAATCCTATGAAACTATGATAGGAAATTTAAAAAAAATAAAAGGGCAAATGAATGTTGTTTCATGGACTGGAGAGAGAAATGATACAATTAAGTGGCAGATAATGCCTATTTTATTGATAAGAACGTAACTTTTGAAGGCAGGATATTTTCTTTGTTAATAAGTTATTAAAATGACAAAAAATACTCTTCTTTAAAAGCTGTTCCAGGAAAATCTGCAGTGAGCCAAAAGGCATCCTTAGATGACTTGTTTTAAAGGCCATAACGTGATCATAAGTAATCCTCCGAATCTTTCCAAGATGCCTATGAGAAAGTCACTGAAGACCTTCTCAAGTCCATGATCCTGAATGTCTACTGATGTGTTATAATAAGTCAATTCTTGTGACACCATACCATGGTGGATGCAAGTTTATGTGGTTAGCTACTCTTAATTATTTGATAATACGTAGGTATTAGAAACCTATAAGCTATAAAAATTAGTGATAGTGTATCATAATGGAAAGCACAGATTTTTAAAATACATAATTGGTTTATGGTTCAGACTTTTGGCTATGATACTTCAGAAAGGTTACTTTATATCTCTGCTTAATTTTTTTTTTTTTTACATAATATATGATAACACCACCTCACTTTCATGGGGTTGCTGTAAAGATTAAAAGATAATTTATGTAAAGTGCCTGGAGCCGTACCTGATACATAAAAACATAATAAATGTCATTTTTCTGTGATTAACACTATTTGTAATAACATTTGAATATCTGGCCTTTGGTTGGGAATGGAGCCCCTTTAAATACCATTGTTTCCATAAGAAAATAATATTTGATATGTTTCTGTTTACATCTTTTTCACACAGACTATTTATGGACTAAAAAAATCAGTAATTTAAATTTGTCATAAATTTAAATAAAAAATAAGGTTAGAAAACATATTTTGAACCTTAACAGTTACTTTGTTACCTTTATATCCTTTATTTTCTGCTTTTCAAAGCTGTCAATAGTCTCCTCCAGATGGCGAGTTGTTCGAGCAGCATCCATTGTGGCCCTTTGTAATTCAGTTTCTGCCTACAAAAGTGTCCCCGCCAAAGTACAGGAAAAACTCACGTCAGAATCCATTCGACTGAGTCTTTTTGTAAACGCTACTACCACTATGGTACTGGCTTTTTGCCATAACAGCGTCAATCATTCAAAGTATATTTTACCACATAAAGTAAAACGATCTATACGATAAGCACATGCAGAGTAAAGAACTTTAAATCTTTCAGGTGACATGATTCATGATCTCAAACAAAAGAAAACAAAAATTCCTTCCCTTTCTGCATACAAAATCATTTTATTTCTATATCACCCTTGGATGATTTACTGTAAAACAATTTTCTATATTTTCTACTGCTTTCACATATTTCACTGTCTCTGCCATTTATCATACTCTCCTTTTCTCCTCACTATCTCTCTCCCCTTTAACCCTTTCTCCCCCCAAATACGTAAGTATTTTCAATCTTCTAGTTCTCCAAATGCATGAAATGTTTCTACTTCTGTAATATCCTAATCAGGTAGAGTAGGATATACACTACAAATATTTATTTCAGCATGGATTTTCTATTTGTATATTCTTCTTATAAGCTAACAATATTACACTATTACTTAGTTAATGCTATTACAAAAAATATATACCAGCAACTAATAAATTAGATGGAAAATCTAATACTTTCCTTCAAAGTACTCATACTATCTAGATCCATGTTGTACAATCAATACGGTGGCCACTGGCAACATGTAGCTATTTACATTTAAATTAATTAAAATCAAATGTAAATTAAAAAACTGGTTTCTCTAGTTGCCATTTCAAGAGCTCAATAGCCATACATATAGCTAGTGACTACAGTGCTGTAAAGTGCAGAACATTTCCAATCTAATCATGTATTTCTCTTTAAAAAAATCATCTCTTCCTTTAAGGACAACAGTTTGCCCCAAAATATTTAAAATTTTTTGTTAAACAATAACATATTTTTAAAAACATGGCCCAATTTTCTGATTAAACTCTTTCTAATAATGTTGTTTCCTATGTTAGTATTATGTTTACTCAAAAGTATCACATATCATCATCTTAATATTTACTCCATAGGAAAAATTTGCAGTTGTGAATCAAAGTTTTGTGAAACATAATATTATGACATTTAAGCCTTTGCTTTCTTTTTCAAGAAAATGTATAAATTGAAATAAGTAAAAAGGTTTACTATAGGGGTCCATTTCTTCACACATCACTTTATTACCCACCTGTGACTGAAATTTTTCATAAAGGAAAAAAATACATTTCAAATAGAACAATTTCTTCCAATAAATTAAAATCATATGCTATTATAGAATTATATCTTCTTGCAATTAGAATATACATTAATCATAACTTTATATTGATTATATACTTACAACTAGGTTAATTCAGATATACAATTTCAAGAAACTAAGCATTTAAAACTTATTTATATATATCTCTGTGTGTGTACATTTGCTATATAGGGTATAAAGTTTTCTTTAAATCCATGCAAACTTTTATGCTTTTAATCATAACCAGTAATCAAAAACAATTCTCTTTATTACTGATTTTCAGATTTTTAAAAATATAACTATCACAGGATTTATTATGAAAAAATTTCTAACAGTTATGATGCATGTTAACCTTTTACTAATGAGAATATTCAAGCAGACTATTTTTCTAATACTGTTCAGTACATGTGACTTGTGAAATTCTTTACCGTGACTACTTACTTTTGACTTAACATCTTTTCCCTCCCCGTTTATTGACAGTTTCGTTTTAAAATCTGGAAGGGTAGGTAGAGTTGGCTAAATTAGCAAAGAGCAGGGAAGCAGAAGCCACAGCTGGGACATGGGTATCTTAACCTTCTACCACACTCCAGCAACTATGATTCATTTCCTAGTCTCAAATCCTTTTACTCGGGCATAGCCACGTGCCCAAATTTGCACAGCTATTTTTAGCAAAGTGGATACAGATTTCTGTTTCTTCCTTTTGTTGAAAATTCTTCAAAATCCTATAACATACCAATTTGGGTAGGAGATACTTTTGATTAAAATACTGTGATACAACTTTATGAGTAAGGATATCAGTGTATTTAATGAAATTAGTCATGAGTGCAAAATGGCTTATAAAAGAGTGAGCCAGATTGGTGTTTTTCTGTTGCAAGAAGCTTTTTCAGAAGCCACCAGGGGCCTTAGGGGGCCCAGGCAGAACACTGGGATTCTTCTTTACCCCATCCTCTTATACCAGAACTACTCTTTTATTTTATATACTGAACTTTAGTGTACTTCTTTTGAAGATCAGATGAATTTTAAGGGTCTATCCTGGTAAATATTCTATGATGCTATGATAGAATATCTGTGTATTTATAGTGGATGCATTTACATGTAGACTGTCCTTTATTTTCTGGTTTCAGGTTGTCAAAATCCACTGGAGTCCTACACCTTTCCCACTGAGTGTGGCAATTCATCTACAGCCATAATCTATTCAGTTGCTGCTTTATCTCCCCCTGTGTGAACTCCTGACCTGCTGTCTATGGTATAAGACAGCCTCCTCCACAGCAGTGTTTACAGCAAAGTACCAAAGTCAGAGGCGTCTGTCTTAGGAAGACATTTATTTCCACATCGAGTGTCCATAGCAATACCCCTGAATCAATCTTACCACCTCCTCAAGATTCCAGATGTGACATTTTTTCTGCCCTTATGTACTCTCCCCTCCTCCGAACAAAGCAGCAAAATTTTGACCTCTGGCTTGATTCTTAAAAACTGGTGATATTCCCTAGTCTCTGCCTTAGTCCATAGTTGTCAGTCAGATTTTCCAGCATACTGTAGTTTGTCTGACTTGCTTGAAACCCAGACTCTATAATCTCCAGTTTGTCGATCCCAGACATGTGGCTGCCCATTTTTATTACAAGGTTGGGCGTATGTATCTTTGGTCCAAAGGAAGGAGGACCAGGCTGTTGGTGCAGCCCAAAATCACTAATCAAGGGATTCCCCTCAGAAATGGAGGTGTTCTGGAACCTCAAATGTCCCCAAAGAGTCAATCCTCATGTGGTTTCTGGCAAAGGTGGGCTGTGAAAAACCTTAAGGAAGTAGGGAGGAGACACAAGGAATGGGAAAAAGAGGCAGCGGGATAAGTTAGTACTTTATATACAACTGCACCGATCCCAGTTGCTGGCAATTAGCCAGATGCTATTTTCTTTATTTAGTTAATTTATTTATCTATTTATTTATTTATTTATGGCTGCATTGGGTCTTCGTTGCTGTATGTGGGCTTTCTCTAGTTACGGTGAGCAGGGGCTACTCTTCCTTGTGGTGCACCAGCTTCTCATTGCAGTGGCTTCTCTTGTTGCAGAACATGGGCTCTAGGTGCGCGGGCTTCAGTAGTTGTGGCTCATGGGCTCTATAGCGCAGGCTCAGTAGTTGTGGTGCACGGGCTTAGTTGCTCCGCAGCATGTGGGATCTTCCCTCACCAGGGATCGAACCCGCGTCCCATGCACTGGCAGGTGGATTCTTAACCACTGCACCACCAGGGAAGTCCCTGTTTAGTTTTGAACAAGGCACATTCTAGTTTAACAAATAATCATTCTGAACAGAAGAACCTTGTTACAGTAGACACTCCTATTTAGATCTGTGTCCAGCTGTGGACCTCAATTATACTCTTGAATCTCCTGAGGGTCTTTGGCTGGAAGTCATAATTGTGGTTTCACATAGCTGTTGTTTTTTAAGATGAAGGGAATTTTACCAGGAAAAAAATTATTGTTCCTTCCTTTTCTCAAATGCAGGGCTGAGAAGGCATTGATATATTAGGATTAATGATAGATCTTTAAGTTTATAATTAATATTTAGTCATCATTTATGTAAAAAATCTTAGAATTTTGTATTCTTTATAAAAACATCTACACTTATGAGTGTTTTATATTTTGAATATCTTGTGGAAAACAACATAAGACTGAATTAAGTTGTGTATTCTCTTTAAAATTAGCTAATTTCCATAGTGAGAATTTGTAAATGCATGCGTTTCTTTTCAAACTTTACATTCATATTCTTTGCACATTTAAAGTAGAAATGCATAATTTCCATATATATTTACTTCTGTACTGCATACCTTACAAAATATCTTTTTAAAGACCCAAATTCAAAGGATACAATAACATGTCGATCAGATGGGTTTCTCTGACGTGTTCTTTCTAACTGAGTTAACTGTTTAGCTTCTCGATTCCTTGCTGTTAATGTTGCTTTGAGGTCATCCTGCAAACAGGCATTTTTTTTTTGTTAATAAAAATCTCTTATTTAAGTAGTAAAATATACACTTCTCTGTTTTAAGAAGGGAAGAACACTCCCTATTTGATCCAGGCATCATTACCACAGGAATTATTACTATTGCATAATCAGTGTGTGTCTTTTTGTGTGAGACTGTGTGCATGTGTGTAGTTTAATATCCTCTCAAATAATGACACAATTTCAATGCAAAACTATATATATATTTATATATATGTATATACACACACATAAAATTTTGATTGTGGTGGTAGTTACAGATGTATACACATTTATTAAAACTCAGTGTACATTTAAAACAAGAGCATTTTACTGCATGTAAATTATACCTCAATAAAGTTGATTTAAAAAACAGAACTTTGGGAATGTAATGTATACCCTGGTGACTAGAATTAATAATACTGTACTGCATTTTGAAAGTTGCTAGGAGACTAGATCTTAAAAGTTCTCATCACAAGAAAAAAAAATTTGTAACTATGTATCATGACAGATGTTAACTAGACTTATTGTGACCATTTCATAATATATACAAACATCAAATCGTTATGTTGTACACTTGAAACTAATATATGTCAATTATACCTCAAAAAAATTAAAAAAAACTTTGTCACATTCATTTCTAGTTTACATGTTATCACCTGCTTTAAAACAAAAATATAAACAAATTCATTTAGTAAAATAATTTCTGTCCATATGTTCTTCATGAATATAAATATTAAATATTTTAAAGTTTCCATAATAAACAAAACTGCTTTATGATGCTACAGTAGTAAATAAAAATACTTCCTTATTCTAAAAGTTCTAAGAATGCTTCAGAGTGTGAAAAAAGAATGACTAAACACTACTCTGTACCTTTTATTAAAAGGACAGTTATTGGAAACCTCATATGTTTTGCCAGAATACCTAATAATAGTAGAAAAAATGAATTTACTTACTCGTTTCATTTTTACAATGGTTCCATAAGCTTTCAAAGGTTCAACTACTTTGGCTTCAAGTCTTTCAACCTATTGAAAATTATTATAAAATATAACTGAAAAGAAACATAGACATATCAAAATTTAAATTCTGAAATAAAACCTGTGCTGTCAAACCTGAACATAATTACTACACCGATTAATATTTGAAATTTTTTAAATTAAAATGGCAGTTACCTTTATAAATAAAAGAATAACCACCAGAAATTGATAAGACTCAGAACCTAAACTCAAATACATTAAAAACTGTTAAGCTGTGCAGTAGCAATAAAAGCTTTTGGTAAGTTTTAAGACACCTCAAATTTTATTGCAGCTACCACTTTCAGTGTGTTTAATACTTGGATGGATACTTTACATACATTATATCCGAAATGTAAAAGCCCAACCTTCCAGATAAGAAAATCAAAGCTGAAAAATATAGCATATTGGAAACATTTAAAACAACACAATCCTCAAAAGCAAAAAAGCCTACAGACCACTTAGAGAACAAGATGTTTCTGAGCTGTTATACTGTATGGTGGATCTCTCTTTTATTTAAAATTAAACAGTTTTTCTTAAACATTACAATATTTATCAGATTTTGAGTAAGTTCTCCTTTTACTAATAGCACTAGTGGAAGGCACTAAAGAAACAGATTTTTTTTTAAGGCAAGTATATAACTATAGCATAAGAAAAATAACTCCTGGACATTAAAATTTTCTTTTTCAGGATAGCTAATACAAGATGACATGTATTTAATTGTTTAAAATGAACATGTATTACTTTTGTAGCAGGAAAAAGGCTTTTTTTTTTGATGATACAGGTTTATATAATCAGTGAGTGTATATCACTTCATATTCATTTTTGTTTAGTTTCTATAAACAGAATGTATATGAATGTTTCATTTAAAAAATTTTAGGAAAATGGAGAAGATCAAGTTCTCATTGAGCATTTAAATATTAGGAATACTAAAATCAAATCCATGAATACTCAGGATCATTTATTCCATTTCAAATAATCCATACACTGATTATTCAGTGTAAAGATTAGCCAAGTCTTTTTTCTGTTCTCCTTTTTATAGCCTACCTTTTGTTCATTGTTCTTTAGCACCTCCACCATTTGGTAAGCAAGTGAAACAAAAAAAACAAATGTAAATCAATTCAGTTTGCTATTTGATAAATAGCATAAAGGTTTTCTAGAAAGGGGCACTGAAATTATTGGCTAACATAGGGTTCTAGTATTATCTGTGAGTATAAACTACTTTTGAAACATTAAGTTCCCAGTTACACGTAACTGAGACAAGAACGAAACATTTTCCCCCAAAGTAGCCCCAAAAGTAATTACTACTCAAATTTCTGTATGATTAGCAGTTATAGGTTCAAAGATCATTATCTTCTTTTTGATTCTGAGGTTTTTTTGATAATTGAAATTTCTGTTTTAGGCTTTTAAAAAGGAAGAAAAGCACTGATGAGAAAAGTACAAAAGAAGCAATGCAGCTCTAATTGGGCAACTTCTGACAAGTTAAAAGTCAAAGTGAAAATTTCTGACCTGTATCTTGAATCATGAAGTAAATATAAGTGAAAGTACTGATGAGGTATTAAAGTAAATGGGCTTTAACAATTTAAACAATTACAACACCACCTTCTTCCCTCCCCCCACCCCAAAGCAAAAAAACCCAAACAAACCCACAAAGAAAACAAAAAACTCCACAAAATTTCACTACTGGTTTGTATGCATAATACCATGGTGACTAGAATTAATAATACTGTACTCCCCCTCCGCC
>NW_020837983.1:4317225-4344814 GCF_003676395.1 Aethalodelphis obliquidens | reverse complement strand
CGTTTGCGGAGCACAGGCTCCGGACGCGCAGGCTCAGCGGCCATGGCTCACGAGCCCAGCCGCTCCACGGCATGTGGGATCTTCCCGGACCGGGGCATGAACCCGTGTCCCCTGCATCGGCAGGCAGACTCTCAACCACTGCGCCACCAGGGAAGCCCAACAAAAATCTTTTGTTCATTTACTACTTATTCACTCACATTACCACTTCCAACATCTTCCGTCTCCATATATACTTTAAAATATACCTACCTGCACACAAGACACAAATCATGCTCCTTTTCTTGCCCTGGGGTACTACGTTTACTACGCCCTGCAAATAGCCACCCCATGGCCAAAAGCTGGCAAGTAAGGTAGGGAAATTCAGTACTTCAAGACACCCTAGAGTTTAGTTTGAAAACGGTAAAATCACAGGAAGCGTCCCTTTAATAGACTTACACAATGTTACCGACATGAAAAGGTACGTTTATCATCAAGAATGTGTTCGCCACTGCAGTTAGGTAGATTACAAGTCTTCAGGGCTCCTCCGTCCACTACGTCAGGGCTCATTCATAACATGACGGTGTGACTTCACTCCATACCTCTGCTTGTCGATAATCCTGAAGTTTGGCAAACTCATCAGCAAAGGTTTTCAGGCCCTGCTTTAACTTCGGGGTCTCTGTAGAGGCATACACGTTGATTTCATTCACCAGGAGGTCTGCTTTGTCTCGCAGTCTGGCGGTTTTCCGCACATAAGCAGCAAAGATTTGGCACAGCTCTCCAAAGTGCTTCTCCACATTTGTGACAGCATCTTGCAGTTGTCTGGTTTGAGCATCCCTAGAGAAAAAGGTGACACAAAAAGCAAATCATTCTCCTTTGAGATGAGATGGCTTCATCTTCACGTTAATTTGATTATGCCAACATTCCCGGGGTATTCTGCAGCTTCGACGGCGCAAACCTTCAAAGATCCCACCATCTCCCAAGGCCGATCCTCCTCTAGGTCCCCATTCGGGGCCTGGCCTCCACATCCCACAGTGCAGGCGCACGAAGAGGCCTGGCTCCGGCCGGCGGCGCCACTGCGGGGTGGCGGCTGCCGGGGCAGCTCCGCGCCATGCTGCTCGGGCGCCCGGCTGCCACCCGGCGTCTGCACCGCCCACGGCAGTGCCGGGGCCGGCGCCTGGGGAGCGTGAGGGCCGGCCACCGGGGAGGTAGGCCCCAGAGCGCGGCGGCTACTGTCCAGCCCCCGGCCCCGCGCCGGAGGTCGGCGCGGAGGCCCACGGAGGAAGGCTCCACTCCCCCACCCGAGCCCTCGCGTGTGGCGGCCCTGGGCAGCTGCGGCCCCGGGGCTGTTACCGGTTTTCCAAGCTGCGCCTCAACATCTTGCCTCGCGCGCGGTCGGAGACCCGGGGCTGCGGCCCAAAGACAGGGGTTCCGAAACGCCCGGGCGTGCGCAGGGTCGCGAGAGCCCGAGAGCCCGCCCCACGCGCCGCCGCGGCGGCCCCGGCGTTTCCACGGCAACGCGGCGCGCGCCCGCGCGGTCGGCGCCGGCGTCCCGGAGCGCGGAAGCGAGAGAGGTGCCCCGGCACCCACCCGCGCCCAGCGGCCGGCGCGTCCACCTGCGCGCTCCTGCCCGCGCGAGCGTCTGGAACGCGGCGGAAGGCTGGGGGCTGCCGGGCCTCTCCGCGTCCTGCGGCAATCCGCCGCCAAACTCCCGCCTCCGTCCCTACATGCTGGACTGTGAGCAAAGTTTGCAGGAGAAAAGCGGGTCAAACGGTAACGAGGAGGGAGGGAAAACTGGAGGCCAGTGGGGCCAGTCTCTGCTTATGCGACGCTGAGTCTTAGAAACTGTGCTCATCTTGTCCACTTCTCTGTGTTGAAGCCGAACTTGTGGGCTCTTGGAAGGAGCAGTGCTTTCCGCCTTATTCATTTATTCAGCTTTTCACTTATTCAGCAAATATTTACTGAGTTCCCATTTTGTGGAAAAAGTAATGTTCGACACTGGGAATAATACAAAGATAAGAATCCTCTCTCCGCCCGTAACCTTCCCCGCCCTGAAGGGCCTTAGAGTTTGATGAGGAGACACTTAAACCTTTGCGATATAACCCGAGATAAATAACAAACAAAACCCCCTATCCTTGGCCTTCGCTTCTGCTGCTCTTCCAAGTAAACACCATCAGGACTAAATCTAGGCTTTATTTCTTTCAAGAACCCTACCGTGACAACTTGCACTCTTCCCTCTTCCAGACAGCATTAGGGCCCCCTTCCAAAGTCGTGTATTCTGTTGATTTTGTACTGTGTCCCGTAGTCTAGACTTTTGAGCTCTTGGAGGCAGAGGCAATGTAATCTTGGCCTTGTATTCCTCAGCACTTGGTGCTGATAAAACTTTGTTTTGGACAAACGGATGTCCCCAGTCCTATGTTACCTCTCTTACAGAACTTTTATTCTCTCATGTTACAGTGTATGCCTCTCTTCTCCCCTTGCATTCATTCAGGAAGTTATCCATTGACTGCCTGGTGTGTTCCAGATGTTATACCGAGCTCTGAGCATGGAGTGGTAACTTAAAACCAGAATAGTCTTTACTCTTGCAGAGCCCACTTGGAGGGATAGACACTAATCAAACAAATATTGATACATGTAAGATTGTAACTGAGTTGTGTGCTATTGTATCAGTTTTTGCTGTGTAGCAAACCACCACAAAACCTAGTGGCTTACAGCAATGCTTTAGCTAACTCGGGATTCCGTGAGTGAGCTGGGTGGTTTTTCTACTTTGGGTCTGCTCAGCTGGGCTCTTTCAGACATTCCTGGTCAGCTGGCGGGTCTGCTGGTGGCTGGATGATCTAGGATGGTCTCGCTACCAAGTCTTCTGGTGGGAAGGCTGTCAGCAGGGGCAAAAAAGGCAACATGTTAGTAACCACTTCTGCAATGTGACACAAGTACTAAGGAAAAATAGATGACACCAAGAGAGCATATACTGAATATAAACGTTTGTTTTGAACTATTTGGGGAAAGGACTAAAGTGATGTTTGAGCTGAGATCCAAAAATTGGGAAGGGGGTAACTAGGTGAAGAGGGAAGGAAAAACAGTCCAAAGAGAGGGATAATACAGGCAAATTGCCCTCCCCCCTCCACCCCGTTCCCATCTATACCTCAACTTCATGTTTCAGAAAATGGTACCAACCTCCAGCTGATTGTTCTAGTCAGAAACCTAGCAGTCATCCTTTCTTTTCCCCAGGCATGCTGACAGTTCTCACCTGTTCTACCTCCAAAACATATCCTGAACCATTCCTTCTTCATTTCTACATCACCGTAATCCAAACTACTGGCATCATTCACCTTTACTGCAAACCCTTCTTACCGGTCTCTTCATGTCCGTAGTTACACACTGAAATGCAAAATAAAAGATGTGGGTCAGATCATGCCAACCTTTCAGAGCCTCTGCTGGATGCGTCTGAATGTTTGTGTCTCCCCAAAATTCATATGTTGAAATCCTACCCACTAAGGTGATGGTATTAGGATGTGGGGCCTTTGGAAGGTGCTTAGGGCATGAGGGCAGAGACCTCGTGAATGGGATTAAGTGCTCTTATACAAGAGACTCCGGAGAGCTCCCTAGCTCCTTCTGACATCGTGTACTGAGCAGACGGTCTCAGCAGGCACTGAATTGGCCAGTGCCATGATCTTGGATCATGAATTGTGAGAAGTAAATTTCTGGGTTTTTTTTCTATGCTACCCAGTTTGTGGCATTTTTGCTATAGCAGCTCAATGGACTAAGACACACTCCCAGTGTATTTAAAATAAAATTTTAAATTCTTACTCTGGCTATTAAGGCTGTATCTCACTCTTGCCTACCTTCTCTCACTGCCCCAGTGTGCTATAGCTGCAATATCTTTCTTTCTGTCTCTAGCATATATCTAGCTCATTTCGGAGTCAGTTTTGTGTTTGTTTTCTCTGCCTAGAACACTCCGTTCTCATATCTCCACATGCCTGGCCCCTTTTCATCATATAGAATTCTACTTAAAAGAGATCTAGAGAGTGAGGCTTTCTCCATGAAACCAAGCACTTTGCTGTCATGTTCATGTTAGATTTCCCATACCACCACAGTCCTTGACTCATAGTAGGAACTCAGTAATTAGCTGAGTTTGCCAGTGAATGAGTAAGTGAAAACCCCATGACAGAGGGAGCATGGTGTGTGTGAGGAAATGGAAGAAAACCAGTGAGGCTGGAGTAGGGGAAGTGGGCATGATGATATGTGTTGCAGTGGGAGGGTAGGTAGGGCCAGGTCTTGTAGGGCATCTCGGCCATGCTAAGGAGTTTGGTCCTTGTATTAGTCAGGGTTCTCCAGAGAGAACCATATATATGGTTTTCTTATAAAGAATTGGCTCCTATAATTATGGAGGCCAATTCCCAAGATTTGTAGTCAGCAAGCTGGAAACCCAGGAGAGCTAATGGCATGAATTCCAGTATGAAAGCTATTAGGCTCAAGACCCAAGAAGAGCTGATGTTTCTGGCTGGGTCTGAAGACCGGAAAAAACCAAAATCTCAGCTCACACAGTCAGGCAGGAGGAAATCCCTCTTCCTCAGCCTTTTTGTTCTTGTCAGGTCTTAAATTGGTTGGATGAGGCTCACCCACATTAGGGAGGGCAATCCCTTTTACTCGGTCTACCAATTCAAATGTTGAGCCCATCCAGAAACACCCTTACAAACACACCCAGAGTAATGTTTAGCCAAATGTCTGGGCATCCTGTGGCCTAGTCAAGGTGACACAGATTAACCATCAAAGTCCTTATCTTGGTATCTATGTGAAGATATTGATGTGCTATAGCAAGGACTATCTTATTCATCATGTAACTCATATCTTTTAGCAGATGCCTCATATATAGTATAGTAATTGTTGAATAAATATATATTGAAGTGCACTCTTTCAGTCTCCACCCAACGTATGGGCTGAATGTGTTCTAGGAACCCTTCTCCTGAGATTTAGTCTCTTTGATCTTATTCTCCTGTCAACAGACATTTCAAAACATGCATCAGTACAATTGTTCTCCAGTGTTTGCACTGCTTGGAGAAACTTTCTTTCTTATAGGCTATACTTTCTCCTAGGACACCTCTCATAGAAGAGGAGCTGGGGGCCTGGGAAGGCCAAGTGCCATGGCCAAGGTCACATGATGAGATAGTAGGGGAGCTGGAATTAAATCCTTTGTCTTCCCTCTCTCTCCAGTGCTCTTTCCACTGTACCAGGATCCACCCCCCCCATTATGCTTTTTTGCAAAGTTAAACAAATATAAACATAAAGTACTAAGTAGTCAATGAATGTCATTTCATGTTTGGAATAAGGAGAGGGTGTGCCCATCATTGGTTGTAGCATTCCAAAATCTCTCGGGATTATTGTTCCAGGTTACAAGCAGTGTAACCTGACTTTTCTTAAACTACAACTGCCTTTTCATAAACCACTATATGATATTTGTATATTTATTGTGAAAAACAGCACAATCTTATTTTGTATAAAATTGAATAAATTCCAGTGTGGGATGGCTTAAGAAAGGTCCAGTGGAGACAAAGAGTTACATTAACTTCATTCACTCATTTATTCAGCCCTGCTTACTGAGAACTCATCATGTACCAGATGCTGGATTTACCAATCTTTAATCCAAGTGCTCTGAATAACGTGGAAATAGACAGCTATACACATAACTGGATCATTAAAAATTTTTTTCTATTTCTTTAGAACTTTAGAGGTGATGTTTAAATTAGATTATTTTACTTAAATTATGTTATTATTTTGTTAATATTTCTCCTCCCCTACCCTTTTGTCCCATTTTATTTTTTAAAAAATATTTATTTATTTTCCTTATGTTTTTCTTTTGGCTGCGTTGGGTCTTAGCTGTGGCACACGGGATCTTTGTTGAGGCCTGCAGGATCTTTTCGTTACGGTGCACTCTCTGCTCGGGTTTTCTCTCTAGGTACGGCATATGGGCTTCTTTCTAGCTGAGGCGTCTCGTTGAAGTGTGCGAGCTCAGTAGTTGTGGCACGTGGGCTTAGTTGCCCCACAGCATGTGGGATCTTAGTTCCCTGACCAGGGATGGAACCTGCATCCCCTGCATTGGAAGGCGGATTCTTTACCACTGGACCACCAGGGAAGTCCCTGTCCCATTTTAGAAATGAAGAAAGATGTTAAATGACCAACCGTGATATATTGTATTTATTTGCTAGTGTTTATGCCTAAACAATATAACTTCAGATGCAGCTGTCCCGTGTTAAGAAGCTTAAGCAAATTGTTTTAATGATGATGCACAGAAATAAAACCTCTCTCCAGTAAAATTTTAGGCTTTTTTTGGTTTGTATGATTTTATTTTTTGCTTTAAAGATTCAATACTTGAGGGGATATAGGGGCTCCTTCTAGTGGTGAATTTAGTATTTAAAATTACTTGGTCAAGCACTAGAAGAAAAGAGTATAGAATGAAACTACCCCAGAATCCTATCTCATTTAACACCAGTTTTTAAGTAGAGATCACCTATAGCTGGTTTTCTTTTTAGTAGTTAAGGGGCGGAGTATTATTAAGTGATAAAGCACAGGGCCTTTGATGGACTCTGAGGTCTCATACCTGGAATTAAATTCTGGCTCCATCATTTTCTCAACTGTTAACATGCCTCAGAACCACCTGGAGGGCATGTTAAAACACAACCTTCTAAGCCCCACCCCAGAGTTTATGATTTGGGAGGTCTGGAGTGAGAGCCAAGAATATGCATTTATAACAAATTCTCAGGTGATACTGATGCTGCTGGTCCAGGGACCACACTTTGAGAAGCACCATCCTTGACTCCTAGAGTGATGAAACTAAGCCTTATATTCTTCAAGGTTTAGCCATAGGGTTATTGTGAGGGTTAAATGGAACAGTAGATGTTAAGCGCTTAGCATGGTACCCGACATAGTAAGTGCTCCACAGAGGTTAACTCCTAGTAATAGATCTATCAGTGTTTTCCAATGTGAAAAATTCAAAAAATAACGTAGAACTTTTTAATAATATTGTTGTTGAGCTACTATTGTTAGCTAAGTTATATCAGTAATTTTACTTATAATTGAGTGTACTTGACAGGGTACTAAGCATTATTAATATATCTATTAGCATCTCTCTCATTAATACATTGATCTTTATGCATATTGCTTTGAAAAATTGATATAAAACAAAACAAAAACGACACACTGAGGGTGCTACGTCAAAGAGACAGAGGGGCCAGTTGAAAGGGATCCCAATGACCAAAGTTGGGACAATTTGAGCAATAAAATAAAGTGGTAATTGATTATAACCCACATTAAAAAGTAAATATCCCTGAGTTCATGCTGAGATAAATAAATGATTGAAGGAAGGAAGGAATAAACAAACAAATAAATGGAGAAGAAGAGACAAATCTCCCATGTTAGTAATTCCAAATATTCTCTGTAGACGCTATGCCCTCAAAGACGTGGGGGATAGCTACCCACTCCTTAAGTGTGAGCAGCACCTGGTGACTTCCTCGCGAAGAGGGAAAAAAGAGTAACTTTACAGCAGAGAAACATGACACACACCACCTCAGCCAGGTGATTAAGGTCAATATCAACAGTGGTAAGTCATGTTACTAGTATGTACCCTTTATATGTTGTACCTTAAACTTACGGTCTTCTTCCTGATAACCCATAACCCCAGTGTAACCATGAGAAACACATCAGATAAATCCCAGTTCAGGGATACTTTACAATATACCTGACCATTACTCCTAAAATTTGTCAAGGTCACTAAAAATAAGGAAAGTCTGAGAAACTGTCACAGCCAAGAAGACCTTAAAGAGACATGACAACTAAATGTAATGTGATATACTGGATGGGGTGGGTCCTGGAACAGGAAATGTACATTAGGTAAAAACCAAGGAAATATGAATAAGGTATGGAAAAATATAAAGCAAAACTCTTTGACTTTTAGAAAAAAAAGACATATACTTGTTATTAGAAGTAGCATCAAAACTTGAAAAGCATAGTAAAGAAAATAAATGCCAATGCTATATGATGTTATGTTAATATTAGGTGAACATTTTTCTAGATTGATCTATCTACCTATCTAATAAATAGAGGTAGAGCATATATATGCATAGATACACATACATATATATATACACACACATATATAAACACATAGGCATGAAGAAAAGCAATCTTATAAAAATAAGATCTTTATATGTGTTTTAAAATTTTATTTGGGGCATTATTTGATTTTTTTTTACATTATGAAATATATCAAACATACAGAAAATAATTAACTGACCCCTATAGTAGTATATTTACTGGGCGGATTTTACCATATTTGCTTCAGTTTTTTTAAATAAGCAAAAGTTCTAGATGAGTTAAAGCCCTACCCCTTCATCTTATTCCCTCTGTCCCTTTTGTCTCATAATAATTGCTATCTTCAAGGTGGTGTGTATTCTTTCCATGCCTGTTTGTATATTTCTACTTTACATGTATGTGTTTATTAATGATGTACTATTTTTATGTTTTTGAACTTTACATAACTGGTATAATATTTGACATACCTTTTTGAAATTTACTTTTTAACACAGCATTATGTTTTAGAGATTTATCCATGTTGTTACATTTCGTACTGTATAGATTTCTTTTGTATGAATAAATGACGGTGTTTTCGTTCTTCTGGTAAATATTGGTTGTTTTTGTTCCTATTTACAAAATATGCTGCAATGTATATGTACTTTATTTTCTCTAGAGTATCTGTATAGAAATGGTTTGTCTTTTCATGTTGTATGTAATCACTTTTGCAGAGCAGAAGTTTTTAATATTAGGTCTTTAATCTAGTTGAAATTTATTTTTGTATATATTCTGAGGTAAAGATCTAATTTTATCTTTTTCTATATGGATAACCACTTGTGCCAAATTAATGTATTGAAGTTTTGGTTCAACACCCCCCCATCCCAACTGATTTTTTCTTTCTTTCTTTCTTTTTTTTTTTTTTTACTACTTCTGTCATATACCAATTTCCCATACATAGTTTTGCCTGTTTCTAGGCATTCTATTCTACTGGCCTATTTGTTTATAGCTGGACCAATTCTAAACCATTTATATTAGAGATATTCTGAATGGATCTAATTACTCGAAACAAGAGAAACTTGTTTGTTGATTTTTAAGATAAATCAAGTTGGCCTTAACGTGAAAAAAAATTTTAATGGCTGTAACCACAATTTATTTTCCTAATCCACTTTTTGGGGACAGCTTTATTGTGATATAATTTATACACCATACAATTTGCCTATTTAAAGTGTACAATTCCATCTTTTTTAGTACATTTACAGACTTGTACAATCTATTACCACAATCAATTTTAGAACATTTTTATCACCCCCAAAAGAAACTCTGCACACATTAGTGGTCACTCTCTATTTCTCCTCAATCCTCCCAGCCCCAGGCAATCAATAATCTACTTTCAGTCTCTATAGATTTACCTCTTTGGGACATATATAAATGAAATCATACAATATGTGGTCTTTTGTGACTGACCTTTTTCACTTAAGATAATGTTTTCAAGGGTCCATTCATCTTATAATATGTATCAGAACTTTGTTCTTTTTATTGCTGAGTAATATTCCATTGTATGGATATACCAATTTGACTTATCCATTCATCTGTTGATAGACATTTGGGTTATTTCCACTTTTTGGCTATTACAAATCATGCTGCTATGAACATGTGCCTTCAAGGTTTTGTGTGGACACATGTTTCCATTTCTCATGGTTATATACCTAGGAGTGGAATTACTGGATCCTTTGATAATACTATGTTTAACTTTTTGAGGAACTTACAGGCAATTTTGCAAAGTGGCTGCACCATTTTACATTCCCACTAGCAGTGTGTGAGAGCTCCAATTTCTCCACATCCTCACCAACACTTGATATTATCTGACTTTATTGATTCTAGCCATCCTAGTGAGTATGAAGTGGTATCTCAAAATGGTTTTGATTTCCATTTCCCTGATGGCTAGTAACGTTGAGCATCTTTTCATGTTCTTATTGGCCATTTGTAAATCTGTTTTGGAGAAGTAACTTTGTATCTTTTGTCTATTTTTAAACTGGGTTGTTTGTCTTTTTATTACTGACTTATAAATGTTCATTATATATTCTAGATATAAGTCCTTATCAGATATATAGATTTGCAAATATTTTCTCCTATATATGGATTGTCTTTTCACTCTCTTCCTTTTTTTTTTTTTTTGCGGTATGTGGGCCTCTCACTGTTGTGGCCTCTCCCGTTGCGGAGCACAGGCTCCGGACGCGCAGGCTTAGCGGCCATGGCTCACGGGCCCAGCCGCTCCACAGCATGTGGGATCTTCCCGGACCGGGGCACGAACCCGTGTCCCTTGCATCGGCAGGTGGACTCTCAACCACTGTGCCACCAGGGAAGCTCTCTTTTCACTTTCTTGATAGTATTTTTTGAAGCACAAAAGTTTTTAATTTTGATGAAATTCAGTTTATCTAATTTTTCTTTTGTTCCTAGTGCTTTTGGTGCTTAGTTTAGGCAAAGCCTTCTTTGCCTACCTAAGGTCACGAAGAATCACTCCTATATTTTCTTTTAAGAATTTTATAGTTTGGGCACTTACATTTATGTCTGTGGTCTAGTTTGAGCTAAATTTTGTGTATGGTGTGAGGAGGGGTCAAAGTTCATTCTTTTGCATGTGATTATTCAGTTGTCCCAGAACATTCATGGAAGAGACTATTTTTTCCCCACTGAGTGTCTTGGTACCCTTGTTGAAAATAATTGATCATTAATATAAGGGTTAATTTCTGGATCTCAACTTCTTGCCATTGATTTTTATGTTGATCCTTGTGCCAGTACTATACAGTCTTATAATTTTGTAGTTGTTTTGAAATTGGGGTAAAGATAGGATATTTTTAAAGACATTGTTTTTAATTAAAATGTTAACTTTAATTTTATTGAATTTAATAACAGAGAAAAAAGAAATAAAGTACAATATAAGGAGGTCTTGAAATTTAGAAAATAATATTCCTGTTCCACAAGATATTAGTTCCTAAAAGATCTAAGATTAAAAAAAGGGAAGTCATTAAGAATAGAAGTTTTCACATTTTGTAAACATGTGCTTAAATTTCAGGTTCTATGTTTAACTCTCCTATGAAAAATAAGGAAATTAGCGTCTTCATAATTCCTACCTCTTCCCTTTCCTCACATTTTGTTTTTATTAATAATATTTTCATGGTACATTATCAATGTTACTAACAATATATTTGAAACTACAACCCATACAGTGGCTTAGTCTTGGTTATACATTTACATCAACTCAATGCTCCCTACCAGTCCATGTATCTAAGTTGTTGACTATAAGCTCAAAGTTGTGTGTAATATTATCTTTTTTTATTGAGTTATGGTTGATGTACACTATTATATAAGTTGCAGGTGTACAATATAGTGATTCACAATTTGTAAAGCTTATACTCCATATGTCGTTATTACAAGATATTGGCTATATTCCATGTGTTGTACAATTTATCTTTGTAGCTTATACATAATACTATGTACCTCTTAATCCCCAAATCCTATATTGCCCCTCTCCCCAGTGGTAACCAGTAGTTTTTTCTCTATATCTGTAAGTCTGCTTTTTTGTTATATTCACTTTTTTGTTATATTCAAAATAGTTATAGTTTTTAGATTCCACATATAAGTGATGTCATGCAGTATCTGTCTTTCTCTGTCTGACTTATTTCACTTAGCATAATACCCTCCAAGTCCATCCATGTTGTTGCACGTGGCAATATTTTCTTTTTTGATGGCTGAGTAGCCTTCCATTGTGTATGTATAACACATCTTCTTTATCCATTCATATGTTGATGGGCATGTGAGTTGCTTCCATATCTTGGCTATTGTAAATAATGCTACTGTGAACATTGGAGTGCATGTATCTTTTTGAATTAGTGTTTTTGGGGTTTTTGGGGGATATATACCCAGGAGTGGAATTGCTGGGTCATTTGCCAGCTCTATTTTTAGTTTTTTGAGAAATCTCCATACAATTTTTCAGTGTGGCTGCACTAATTAACGTTCCCACCAACAGTGTACAGGGGTTCCCTTTTCTCCACATTCTCACCAACATTTGTAATTTGTGTTCTTTTTGATGATAGCCATTCTGACAGGCATGAAGTGAAATCTTATCATGGTTTTGATTTGCATTTTCCTGATGATTAGCAATGTTGAGCATCTTTTCATGTGCCTATTGGCCATCTGCATTTTCTCTTTGGAAAAATGTCTATTCAGTTCTTCTGACCATTTTTTAATTGGGTGGTTTGTTTTTTTGATGTTGAGTTGTATGAGCTGTTTATATATGTTGGATATTAATCCCTTATTGGTCATATCATTTGCAAATATCTTCTCTCATTAGGTAGGTTTTCTTTTCATTTTGTCAGTGGTTTCCTTTGCTGTGTAAAAGCTTTTAAGTTTAGTTAGGCCCATTTGTTTATTTTTTTCTCTTGTTGCCTTTGCTTTAGGAGACAGATCCAAAAAAAATATTGCTGTGTCAGTGTTCTGCTTATGTTTTTTTTTCCCCTAGGAGTTTTATAGTATCTATTTAGGTCTTTAATTCATTTTGAGTTTATTTTTGTATATAGTGTTAAAGAATGTTCTAATTTCATTCTTTTACATGTAGCTGTCCAGTTTCCCCAGCACCACTTATTGAAGAGACTGTCTTTTCTCCATTGTATATTCTTGCCTCCTTTGTGATAGATTAATTGACCATGAGTGTGTCAGTTTATTTATGGGCTCTCTATTCTGTTCTATTGATCTATGTGTCTGTTTTTGTGCCAGTACTACACTGTTTTGATTACTGTAGCTTTGTAGAATAGTATGAAGTCAGGGAACATAATTCCTTCAGCTCTGTTCTTCTTTCTTAAAATTGTTTTGGCTACTAGGAGTCTTTTGTTTTTCCATACAAATTTAAAAATTATTTTTTCTATTTCTGTGAAAAATGCTATTGGTATTTTGATAGGGATTGCACTGAATTTGTAGATTGCCTTGGGTATTATGGTCATTTTAACAATATTAATTCTACCAATCCATGAGTATGGTATATCTTTCCATCTTTTGTGTCCTCTTCAATTTCTTTCATCAGTGTCTTATAGTTTTCCAAGTACAGGTCTTTTACTTACTTAAGTAGGTTTATTCCTAGGTATTTTATTCTTTATATTGCAATGGTAAACAGGATTGTTTCCCTATTTTCTCTTTCTGATAGTTCATTGTTAATGTATAGAAATGCAACAGATTTCTATATATTAATTTTGTATCCTGCAACTTTACTGAATTCATTGATGAGCTGTAGTAGTTTTCTGGTGGCTTCTTTAGGATTTTCTAAGTATAGTGTCATGTCATCTGCAAACAGTGACAGTTTTACTTCTTCCTTTCCAATTTGGATTACTTTTATTTCTTTTTCTTTTCTGATTGCTGTGGCTAGGACTTCCAGAACTATGTTGAAGAAAAGTGGTGAGAGTGGGTATTCTCTTCTTGTTCCTGATCTTAGAGAAAAAGTTTTCAGCTTTTCACCATAGAGTATGATGTTAGATGTGGGTTTGTCATATATGGCCTTTATTATGTTGAGGTATTTTCCCTCTATGCTCACTCTCTGGAGATTTTTTTATCATAAATGGACGTTGAACTTTACCAGAAGCTTTTTTTGCATCTATTGAGATGATCATATATAGGTCATCTAAGTCTTCTTTTGAAAAAAGTCAGCTCAGGTATTCTGCCCATTTTTAAAATTGGATTATTCATTTTTTTATATTGATTTTTATGAGCTCTTTATATATTGTGGATATTAACCCGTTATCAGACATGCCACTTTCAAATATCTTCTCCCATTCAGGAGGTGGCCTTTCTGTTTTGTTGATGATTTACTTCACTGTGGAAAAGCTTTTAAGTTTAATTAGGTTCCATTTGTTTAGTGTTGCTTTTGTATCCCTTGATTGAGGAGGCAGACCCCCCTGCCAATAATATCACTAAGACTTATGTCAAAGGGTGTACTGCCTAGGTTATCTTCTCGAGTTTTATTATTTTCAGACTTACATTTCAGTCATTAATCAATTGTATTTTTGTATATGGTATGAGGAAATGATCTAAGTTTATTCTTTTAGATATAGCTCTCCAGTTTTCCCATCACCACTTATTGAAAAGACTGTCTTTTACCCATTATATGACTTTGCCTCCTTTGTCATAGCTTAATTCACCATATGTGCATGGGTTTATTTCTGGGCTCTCTATTCTGTTCCATTGATCTACGTGTCTGTTTTTGTGCTCATACCATACTGTTTTGATTCCTGTAGCTTTGCAGTGTATTCTGAAGTCAGGGGCAGGGCACTTCCAGCTTTGTTCATTTTTGTTTTGAAGATTGTTTGGCTATTTGTGGTTTTTCTTGTGGTTCTATACAAATTTTAGGATTATTTGTTCTTGTTCTATGAAATATGTCATGGGTATTTTGATAAGGATTTCACTGAATCTATAGATGGCTTTGCATAGTTGGACATTTTAATGATATTAATTCTTTCCATGAACATGGGATATCTTTATATTTATTTGTATCATCTTCAATTTCCTTCATCAGTGTTTTATATTTTTCAGAGTATAGGTCTTTCACTTCCCTAGTTATATTTATTCCTAGGTATTTAATTCTTTTTGATGTGACTGTAAATGGGATTGTTTTCTTAGGGGAATTACCTGGCAGTCCACTGGTTAGGATATGGCACTTTCACTGCTGGGGCCTGGGTTCGATCTCTGGTCGGGTAACTAAGATCCTGCAAGACGTGCAGTGCAGCCAAATTAAAAAAAAAATAGAGCAACAGATTTCTGTATATTAATCTTGTACCTGCAGCTTTACTGAATTCAGTTATTGGGCTCTAATAGTTTTCTGGCAGATACTTTAGCATTTCCTATATGCAGTATCATGTCATTTGCAAATAGTGACAGTTTTACTTCTTCCCTTCCAGTTTGGATGCCTTTTGTTTCTTTTTCTTGACTGATTGCTGTGGCTAGGAGTTTCAATACTATGTTGAATAAAAGTGGCAAGAGTGGGCATCCTTGTCTTATTCCTGAACTTTAAGGAAATTCTTTCCAATTTTCTACATTGAGTATGATGTTAGCTGTGGTCTTGTCATATATGGCCTTTATTATGTTGAGATATATTCCCTCTATACCTACTTTGTTGAGCATTTTTATCATAAATGGGTGTTGAGTTTTGTCAGATGCTTTTTCTGCCACCTATTGAGAAGATCGTGTGATTCTTATCTTTCCTTTTGCTAATGTGGTATATCACATTGATTGATTTGCAGACATTGAACCATTCTTATATCCATGGAAGAAATCAAACTTGGGACTTCCCTGGTGGTCCATTGGTTAAGACTCTGCACTTCCACTGCAGGGGCTGCGGGTTTGATCCCTGATTGGGGAGCAAAGATCCCACATGCTGTGTGGCATGGCCAAGAAGAAAAAAAAATAAATAAAAAATAAAACATTTTTTAAAAGAAAGAAATCAAACTTGATCATGGTCTATGAACATATTTATATGTTGATTTGATTTGCTAAATTATTTTTGAGGATTTTTGCATCTGTATTCATCAGGGATTTTGGCCTGTAATTTTCTTTCTTTTCTTTACTTTCTTTCTTCTTCTTCTTTTTTTTTTTTTTTGTAGTATCTTTGGCTGGTTTTGGTATTAGAGTAAAAGTGGCCTTGTAGAATAAATTTGGGAATTTTCTCTCCTCTTCATTTTTGGGAATAGTTTGAGAAGTATAGTTATTAACTGTTCTTTTTATGTTTCGTAGAATTCCCCTGTCTGATCCTGGACTTGTATTTGTTGGGAGTTTTTTGATCACTGCTTCAATTTCAATACTAATAATTGATATTTTCAGATTATTTATTTCTTCCTGATTCAGTCTCAGAAGATTGTATGTTTCTAGGAATTTATCCATTTCTTCTAGGTTGTCCAGTTTGTTGGCATATAACTGTTCATAGAATTCTCTTATGATTATTTGTATTTCTGTGATAATGATTGTAACTTGTTTTTCATTTCTTATTTTGTTCATTTTGGTCCTTTCCCCATTTTTTAATGAGTCTCGCTAATGGCTTATCTATTTTGTTTATCTTTTCCAAAACCAAGTTCTTGGTTTTATTGATCTTTTCTACATCATTTTCTTGTCTCTATTTAAGTTGTTTCCTCTCTGATCTTTATTATTTCCTTCCTTCTTCTGACTTTGGTGTTTGTTTGTTCTTTTTCTAATTCCTTTAAGTGGTAGGTTAGGTGGTTTATTTGACATTTTTCTTGTTTCATGAGGTAGGCCTCTATCAGTATAAACTTCTCTAGTTTTGTTGCATTCCATAGATTTTTGGAAGGTTATGGCTTTATTCTAATTGGTTGCAAGGTATTTTCTGATTTCCTCTTTGATTTCTTCATTGACCCATTGTTTTTTTTTATTAACATATTGTTTAGTCTTCATGTGATTGTGTTTTTCCCATTTTTCTTCCTGTAATTGATTTCTAATTTCACACCATTGTGGAAAAAATGTTCGATGTAATTTCTATCCTTTTACATTTGTTGAGACTTGTTTTGTGGCCTAGTATGTTGTCTCTCCTAGAAATATTCCATGTGCACTTGAAAAGAATATGTATTCTGCCTGTATTGGATGGAATGTCCTGTAGATATCTACTAAGTCCAACTGGTCTAATGTGTCATTTAAGGCAGTGGTCCCCAACCTTTTTGGCCCAAGGGACCGGCTTTGTGAAAGACAATTTTTCCATGGACCAGGGGGCGGGGGGGATGGTTCAGGCAGTAATGCGAATGATCGCCAATGATTGGGAGCGAGTGGTAGATGAAGTTTCACTCACTCGCCCACTGCTTACCTCCTACTGTGTGGCCCAGTTCCTAACAGGCTGTAGACTGGTACTGGTCTGCGGCCCGGGGGTTGGGGACCCTGATCTAAGGCCAGTGTTTCCTTATTGATTTTCTTTCTGGATGATCTGTCCATTGATGTAAGTGGGGTGTTAAAGTCCCCTATTATTATTGTATTATTGTTAATTTCTCCCTTCATGTCTGTTAATATTTGTGTATATGTTGATGAACATTATATCTGCTTCTTGTATTGTTCTCTTTATCATTATATAATGCCCTTCTTTGTTTTTTATTATAGACTTTGTTTTAAAGTCTATTTTTTTTCTGATATGAATATTGCTACCCAGCTTTCTCTTTGTTTCCATTTGCGTTTTTCCATCCCCTCACTTTCAGTCTGTGTGTCTTTAGCTCAGAAGTGAGTATCTTTTAGGCAGCATATAGATGGGTCTTATTTTTTCATCCAGTTAGCCACTCTTTGTCTTTTGATTGGGCATTTAATCCATCGACATTTAAAGTGATTATTGATAGGCATGCACTTATTGCCGTTTTTTTTTTTTTCTGTGTTCTGGTTGTTTTGTAGTTCTCTGTTCTTTTTTCTTCTTTTAGTCTCTTGTTTTGTGGTTTGATGATTTTCTTTAGTGTTATATTTGTGTTCCTTTCTCGCTAGTTTTGTATATCTATTGTAGGTTTTCTGATTTGTATTTACATGTTGATTTATAACCATTTCTACTTATTAAAAACTGGTAGTCATTTAAGTTCAAACACATTCTAAAAGCTCTACATTTCAGCTGCCCCACCATGTTTTGTGTGTGGTTTTTTTTTTTTTTTTTTTTTGCGGTACGTGGGCCTCTCACTGTTGTGGCCTCTCCCGTTGTGGAGCACAGGCTCCAGACGCTCAGGCTTAGCGGCCATG
The DNA here is from genome assembly GCF_003676395.1 of Aethalodelphis obliquidens. NCBI lineage: Eukaryota > Metazoa > Chordata > Mammalia > Artiodactyla > Delphinidae > Aethalodelphis > Aethalodelphis obliquidens. The sequence continues at coordinate 4,327,024 of NW_020837983.1, read as the reverse complement.
GCTCACAGGCCTAGCCGCTCCATGGCATATGGGATATTCCTGGACCGGGGGACGAACCCATGTCCCCTGCATCAGCAGGTGGACTCTCAACCACTGTGCCGCCAGGGAAGCCCTGTTTTGTGTTTTTGATGTCATATTTTACATCTTGATGTCTATCCCTTAACTGTTTATTGTTGTTATAGTTGATTTTACAATTTTTGTCTTTTAACCTTTGTACTAGCTAATTTAAGTGGTTGACCATAGCCTTTACCAGCAGGATTTTTCCCTTTCTATAATTTCTTATTTCTTGTTGTAGCCTTTTTTTTCCACTTAGTAAGAAGACCCTTTAACACTTCTTGTAAGACTGGTTTATTATTGATGAACTCTTTTAGTTTTTGCTTCTCTGAGAAGTTCTTTATCTCCTCTTCAATTCTGAATGATAACCTTGCTGGGTAGAGTATCCTAGGTTGTAGGTTTTGTCCTTTCAGCACTTTAAATATATCTTGCCATTCCCTACTGGCCTGCAAAGGTTCTGCTGAAAAATCAGCTGATAGCCTTATGGGGTTCCCTTGTATATAACTCGTTTTTCTCTTCCTGTCTTTAGAATTATTTTTTATCTTTAACTTTTGCCATTTTAATTATGAGATGTCTTGGTGTGCTTCTCCTTTTGTTCATCTTGTTTGGGACTCTCTGTGCTTCATGGACCTGGGTATCTGTTTTCTTCTTCAGGTTCAGGAAGTTTTCAGCCATAATTTCATCAAATACCTTTTTACCCTTTTCTCTCTCTTCTTCTGGGCCTCCTATAATGCAAATGTTAGTATGCTTGATGTTTTCTCAGAGGTCCCTTAAGCTATTCTCATTTTTTTAAATGTGTTTTTCTTTTTGCTGCTGTGATTGGATGATTTCCATTATTCGATCTTTCAGATTGTTTATGTGTTCTTCTCTATCACCTAATATGCTGTTAATTCCCTCTAGTGTGTTTTTCATTTCAAATCCAGTTCTCTGGATCTACTTCAGATCCAGTTCTCTGACCAAAGCCACTGGGCACACACAGACTGAAAAGGGATGCTCCCACACAAGGACACGACTTCAAAACCAAGTCACCTAATTTCATAGAGACAAAGTTGAACAAAATGAAAAGACAGAGGAATATGTTTAAAATGAAAGAAAAAGAAAAACCCTGAACAAAAAACCTGATGAAACAGAAAGAAATAATTTATGAAAAAAAAAAAAAGAGCTCAAAGCAATAATAAGCTGAACTAGGGAAAAGAATATATGAACACAGTGAGAATTTTAACAAAGAACTAGAAAATATTTTTTTTAAAAAAAGAATCCGTCAGAACCAAAGAATACAATAACTTTACAATACAATACAAAAATACAATATTGTATTTTTACAATACAATACTTTCTCTACACCCTTGCGTTTACTGAATATTATCTATTCTTTAAAATTTTGCCAATAGTGAATAATGCTTTCTCCTTGTTTTAATTTGCATTTCTGTGAATAGCAGTGAATTTGAGCATCATATGTATATATATATATATATATATATATATACACACACACACACATACACATATATATGTATATATATTTGTCCTTTTAAAAACATTTCATTTGGAAATAATTTCAAAACTGCAAATATAAAAACAGTACAAGGAACATATGCACACACTATTTACCCAGGCTCATCTATTGCTAACATTTGGCCACATTTGCTTTATCATTTGTTCTCTGTGCATATGTTTGCGTGTGTGTGTGTGTGTGTGTGTATGTGTGCAGAATTTTTTGCTGACCTATTTGAAGGTTACATATATTATAATCCTTTAAAGTATCTTCATGTATATGTCCTAAAAATAGGAATACTTTTTTACATAACCATAATGAAGGTATCAAATTCATAAGTTAATATTGATACAATACCTTAGTCTATCATTCATAGTCCAGTTTTGTCCATTGACCTAATGATATCCCTGATAGCAGTTTTTCCATTCTAGTAAAAGATCCAGTCTAGGGTAAGGTATCACATTTAATTGTCACGTTTCTTTAGCTTTCTTTAATATAGAACATTTCTATAACCTTTTTGTCTTTTATGACATTAATATTTTTTAAGAATGTAATCCTCTGTGCCCCGCTTTCTTAGTAGAATGTTTATCATTTTGTGCTTGTCAGATGTTTCCTAATAACAGACTGAGGTTATGCGTTCTTGGCAAAAATACTGCATAGTTGATGGTGTGTTCTTATCAAGGTGTCACATATGGAGCACAGGTTGTCCATCTCTTCCTTATTGATTATGGTAATAGTCACATGTCAGTTGTTCAACATGCATCCCTTATATGTTAAGTACTGGGTTCAAAGATGAATAAGATAATCCCTTTGCCAAGGAGATTATGGTCTAGGGAGGAAGCAGAAATATAAACAGAAAAAGTATGTTGAATGTTGTAATAGAGGCATGGACAATAGAATAACTAATTCTACCTTTAGGAGTAACTCTGGCCAGGGAAGTTGGGGAAGCTTTACAGAGATAAGTTATTTGAGAACAGGGACTATCATTATGAATGTTTGCTTCCTGTATAGCATCTGGCCTTATACTCATTAAATGTGTTAAATAAATAAATGAAAAAAAATCTATGTACCTCAAAATAAAACCGTCAGAATATGGTACAAAATATGATTTTGTCTCTCTTTTTAGCTCACTATTGATTACAGAATTGAATGTTTTACACACTAAAGAAATATAGTTACATGCTGAGAGAAAATGTTCTTAGTAAATTATGTGCAAAAATGTGGTTTATAAATTTATGATGTAAGCTTTTCTAATACAGTTTTATATCCAGTTAGAGACCTTGATTACAAAATTGAAATATGTACAGAACCATAGATCTTGATGCAGAAAAGGATTTCAAGAGTGCATTCATTCCAATCTCTTCTCTTCAGGCAAGGCCAATTTTACATGCAAATCCATGGGACTCAGAGAAGTTTAATGGTTTGACAAGGTCAAAGTTATACAGTTATCAAGGAGTCTATAGTCCTGATCAAATGCCAGGCATGTTCCTGGCAATAATTGGTGCTAAATTCATATTTGCAGAATGAATAATGTTCCTTCTTCCTAGTGTATTGTGTTATCTACTATTCACACTGAACTTTTAGGAATCCCTATGATTGCAGTTCCTATTTGTGGTCTCCAAGAGTCACAGCTAATCCTTCAAGTCATATCCTAAAGTTACAAGTTCTATTGCTGTGAACTAATACCACTGTCTAATAAAAATATAAAATGAGCCGTGTTTGTAATTATAAATCTTGTGGTGGCTACATTAAAAGAATAAAAAGAAAGAATAGAGTTAATTTTCATAATATATTTTATTTAATGAATATATTCAAAGTTTTAGCATTTTAGTATGTAAACAATATAAAAATTATTGAGATATTTTACATTCTTTTTTCATAATTTCTTAGAAATGCAGTGTGTATTTTGCATCCCAATCTTATTTTGGACTATCTACATTTCAAGTGCTCTATGGCCACGTGTAGCTACTGGTTACCATATAGTCCAATACTAACAATATGGAGTGTGTGTTGGACAGTGCAGATCTAGCATGACCTTTGGTAATCTACCCTTATGCTTTGCATTGTTCAGTGCCAGCTGCCAAAGACAGATGTCCCAATGAAAGGTCTCTTCTCCCACCAGACCTGACTGTGACATAGTCTCAGGGTTGTGAGTACACATCTTTATATTGTTCTTTCATAGAATTGTGGAATTTTAGAAAGGAATGAGAAAATATAGTGGTACTTTAATAAAAACATACACACACACAACTGCTTGCTTCTCATGTTTATGGTATCAACAGCTAGTTGTGATGTTTTCAGAATTAGCCCATGGATAATGTGTTGATCTAAACTGATCTCCATGTTCCTTTTATAGATTGATACATCGCATCATAGCATCAAGATAAAACTGCTTACTCCTAGATTTGAGGGGAGGAAGAGAAGATAGCTTTGATGAAAATTTGACATTCAGATTTTAAATACTTTATTTTATATGTTGATAGTGAACATTATTCTTCGCTATTATTAAAGATGGAAACCTTTGTAAAAGATAACGTTTCAAATTAGTAGGTAAAGATAATGGACTTACTACATGATCCTGGGAAAACTGAGCATACCTCTGTAGAACTGTAAAATAATAAAGCTGGATCCGAACTTTATTTCTGTATCAATATGGTGCCGTATGAGACATTCTGTTTCATGTATTGTTGGTGGAGTGGAAAATTGGAGGGCAATTTGGCAATGTCAGTTTAAATTGTATGTTTCTACCTCTAGGAACATATCCAAGATATATGTTCATGCATGTACAAAGAGAAGTATGTAAAATGTAATTTACTTTATCAATTATTTATAATAACAAAAAATTAGAAAACAACCAAAATGTGTATCAGTATAGGATTGGCTAAATAAATTTTGATACATCCATACAGTAGCTTTTCATATACTTCTTTAAAAACGAGATCTCGCTAATATTCTGATATAAAATTCACTCTAAGACATATACAGAAAACAAGATACAGAAATGTATATAGATCGGGGTCAGCAAACAATCCAACTTACTGCCTGTTTTTGTAAATAAAGTTTTATTGGAACACATATTCTCCCATTTGTTTATATTTTGTCTATGGCTGCTTTTGTGCCACAATATGAGTACTTTTTATTTTTTTTTAACATTTTTGTTGGAGTATAATTGCTTTACAAAGGTGTGTTAGTTTCTGCTTTATAACAAAGTGATATATGTATATACATATACATATATCCCCATATCTCCTCCCTCTTGCATCTCCCTCCCACCCTCCCTATCACACCTCTCTAGGTGGTCACAAAGCACCAAGCTGATCTCCCTGTGCTATGTGGCTGCTTCCCACTAGCTATCTATTTTACATTTGGTAGTATATATAACTCCATGCACTCTCTCACTTCATCCCAGCTTACCCTTTCCCCTCCCCTTGTCCTCAAGTCCATTCTCTACATCTGCGTCTTTATTCCTGTCCTGCCCCTAGGTTCTTCATAACCATTTTGTTTTAGATTCCATATATATGTGTTAGCATATGGTATTTGTTTTTCTCTTTCTGACTTACTTCACTCTGTATGACAGACTCTAGGCCCATTCACTTCACTGCACATAACTCAATTTCATTTCTTTTTATGGCTGATTAATATTTCATTGTATATATGTGCCACATCTTCTTTATCCATTCATCTGTTGATGGACACTTAGGTTGCTTCCATGTCCAGGCTGTTGTAAATAGAGCTGCAATGAACATTGTGCTACATGACTCTTTTTGAATTATGGTTTTCTCGGGGTATATGCCCAGTAGTGGGATTGCTGGGCCGTATGGTAGCTATACTTTTAGTATTTTATGGACCTCTATACTGTTCTCCATAGTGGCTGTATCAGTTTACATTCCCACCAACAGTGTAAGAGGGTTCTCTTTTCTCCACACGCTCTCCAGCATTTATTGTTTGTAGATTTTTTGCTGATGGCCATCATGACTGGTGTCAGGTGATATATCATTGTAGTTTTGAGTTGCATTTCTCTAATGATTAGTGATGTTGAGCATCCTTTCATGTGTTTGTCGGCAATCTGTATATCTTCTTTGGAGAAATGTCTGTTTAGGTCTTCTGCCCATTTTTGGATTGGGTTGTTTCTTTTTTTGATACTGAGCTGCATGAGCTACTTGTAAATTTTGGATATTAATCCTTTGTCAGTCGCTTCATTTCGAAATATTTTCTCCCATTCTGAGGGTTGTCTTTTCGTCTTGTTTATGGTTTCCTGTGCTGTGCAAAAGCTTTTAAGTTTCATTAGGTCCCATTTGTTTATTTTTGTTTTTATTTCCATTTCTCTAGGGGTGGGGCAAAAAGGATCTTGCTGTGATTTATGTCATAGAGTGTTCTGCCTATGTTTTTTTCTAAGAGTTTTATAGAGTCTGGCCTTACATTTAAGTCTTTAACCCATTTTGAGTTTATTTTTGTGTATGGTGTTAGGGAGTGTTCTAATTTCATTCTTTTACATGTAGCTGTCCAGTTTTCCCAGCACCACTTATTGAAGAGGCTGTCTTTTCTCCATTGTATATTCTTGACTCTTTTATGAAAGGTAAGGTGACCATATGTGCATGGGTCTATCTCTGGGCTTTCTATTCTGTTCCATTGATCTATATTTCTGTTTTTGTGCCAGTACCATACTGTCTTGATTACTGTAGCATTATAGTATAGTCTGAAGTCTGGGAGCCTGATTCCTCCAGCTCCGTTTTTCTTTCTCAAGATTGCTTTGGCTGTTTGGGGTCTTTTGTGTTTCCATACAAATTGTGTAATTTTTTGTTCTAGTTCTGTGAAAAATGCCATTGGTAGTTTGATAGGGATTGCATTGAATTGAATCTGTAGATTGCTTTGCATAGTATAATCATTTTCACAATGTTGATTCTTCCAGTCCAAGAACATGGTATATCTCTCCATCTGTTTGTATCATGTTTAATGTCTTTCATCAGTGTCTTATAGTTTTCTGCATACAGGTCTTTTGTCTCCTTAGGTAGGTTTATTCCTAGGTATTTTATTGTTTTTGTTGCAATGGTAAATGGGGGTATTTCCTTAATTTCTCTTTCAGATTTTTCATCATTAATATATAGGAGTGCAAGTGATTTCTGTGCATTAATTTTGTATCCTACTACTTTACCAAATTCATTGATTATCTCTAGTAGTTTTCTGGTAGCATCTTTAGGATTCTCTATGTATAGTATCATGTCATCTCTAAAGAGTGACAGCTTTACTTCTTCTTTTCCAATTTGGATTCCTTTTATTTCTTTTTCTTCTCTGATTGCTGTGGCTAAAACTTCCAAAACTATGTTGAATAATAGTGGTGAGAGTGGACAACCTTGTCTTGTTCTTGATCTTAGAGGATATGGTATCAGTTTTTCACCTTTGAGAGCGATGTTGGCTATGGGTTTGTCATACATGGCCTTTATTATGTTGAGGTAAGTTCCCCCTATGCCTACTTTCTGGAGGTTTTTTTTTTTTAATCATAAATGGGTATTGAATTTTTTCTGAAGCTTTTTATTCATCTACTGAGATGATCATATGGTTTTTCTTCCTGAGTTTGTTAATGTGGTGTATCACATTGATTGATTTGCATATATTGAAGAATCATTGCATTCCTGGCATAAACCCCACTTGATCCTGGTGTATGACCCTTTTAATGTGCTGTTGGATTCTGTTTGCTAGTATTTTGTTGAGGATTTTTGCATCTATGTTCATCAGTGATATTTGCCTGTAGTTTTCTTTCTTTGTGGCATCTTTGTCTGATTTTCATATGATTGTGATTGTGGCCTCGTAGAATGAGTTTGGGAGTGTTCCTCCCTCTGCTATATTTTGGAAGAGTTTGAGCAAGATAGGTGTTAGCTGTTCTCTAAATGTTTGATAGAATTTGCCTGTGAAGCCATCTGGTCCTGGGCTTTTGTTTGTTGGAAGATTTTTAATCACGGTCTCAATTTCAGTGCTTGTGATTGGTCTGTTTATATTTTCTATTTCTTCCTGGTTCAGACTCGGAAGGTTGTGCTTTTCTAAGAACTTGTCCATTTCTTCCAGGTTGTCCATTGTATTGGCATATAGTTGGTTGTAGTAATCTTTCATGATCCTTTGTATTTCCGCAGTGTCAGTTGTTACTTCTCCTGTTTCATTTCTAATTCTATTGGTTGGAGTCTTCTCCCCTTTTTTTTTTTTTTGATGAGTCTGGCTAATGGTTTTCAATTTTGTTTATCTTCTCAAAGAACCAGCTTTTAGTTTTATTGATCTTTGCTATTATTTCCTTCATTTCTTTTTCATTTATTTCTGCTCTGATCTTTATGATTTCTTTCCTTCTGCTAACTTTGGGGGTTTTTTGTTCTTCTTTCTCTAGTTGCTTTAGGTATAAGGTTAGATTGTTTATTTGAGATATTTGTTGTTTCTTGAGGTAGAATTGTATTGCTATAAACTTCCCCCTTAGAACTGCTTTTGCTGCATCCCATAGGTTTTAGGTCATCATGTTTTCATTGTCATTTGTTTCTAGGTATTTTTTTGATCTCCTCTTTGATTTCTCTGGTGGTTTTTTGGTTAATTAGTAGTGTATTATTTAGCTTCCATGTGTTTGTATATTTTATAGATTTTTTTCTGTAGTCTCATAGTGTTGTGGTTGGCAAAGATACTTGGTATGATTTCAGTTTTCTTAAATTTACCAAGGTTTTATCTGTGACCCAAGATATGATCTCTCCTGGAGAATGTGCCATGAGTATTTGGGAAGAAAGTCTCTTGTGTTGTTTTTGGATGGAATGTCCTATATACCAATTAAGTCCATCTTGTTTAATGTATCATTTAAAGCTTGTGTTTCCTTATTTATTTTCATTTTGGATGACCTGTCCATTGGTGGAAGTGGGGTGTTAAAGTCCCCTACTATGAATGTGTTACTGTCGATTTCCCCTTTTATGGCTGTTACCATTTGCCTTATGTATTGAGGCGCTCCTATGTTGGGTACATAAATATTTACAATTGTTATATCTTCTTCTTGGATTGATCCCTTGATCATTATGTAGTGTCCCTCTTTGTCTCTTGTAATAGTCTTTATTTTAAAGTCTATTTTGTCTGATATGAGAATTGCTACTCCAGCTTTCTTTTGATTTCCTTTTGCATGGAATATCTTTTTCCATACCCTCAGTTTCAGGATGTATGTGTCTCTAGGTCTGAAGTGGGTCTCTTGTAGAGAGCATATATATGGGTCTTGTTTTTGTATCCATTCAGCCAATCTGTGTCTTTTGTTGGGAGCATTTAGTCCATTTACATTTAAGTTAGTTATCGTTATGTATGTACCTTTTACCATTTTCTTAATTGTTTTGTGTTTGCTATTGTAGTTCTTTTTCTTCTCTTGTGTTTCCTGCATAGATAAATTCCTTTAGAATTTGATGTAAAGCTGGTTTGATGCTGCTGAATTCTCTTAGCTTTTGCTTGTCTGTAAGGTTTTAATTTCTCCGTCAAATCTGGATGAGATCCTTGCTGGGTAGAGTAATCTTGGTTGTAGGTCTTTCCCTTTCATCACTTTCATTATGTCCTACCACTCCCTTCTGGCTTGCAGAGTTTCTGCTGAAAGATCAGCTGTTAACCTTATGGGGATTCCTTTGTATGTTATTTGTTGTTTTTCCCTTGCTGCTTTTAATACTTTTTATTTGTATTTAATTTTTGATAGTTTGATTAATATGTGTCTTGGCTTTTTTCTCCTTGGATTTATCCTGTATGGGACCCTCTGCACTTCCTGGATTTGATTAACTGTTTCCTTTCTCATATTAGGGAAGTTTTCAACTATAATATCTTCAAATATTTTCTCAGTCCCTTTCTTTTTCTCTTCTTCTTCTGGGACCCAAATAATTCAATTGTTGTCCCAGAGGTCTCTGAGACTGTCCTCAATTCTTTTCATTCTTTTTTCTTTATTCTGCTCTGCAGTAGTTATTTCCACTATTTTATCTTCCAGGTTACTTATCCGTTTGTCTGTCTCCGTTATTCTGCTATTGATTCCTTCTAAAGAATTTTTAATTTTATTTATTGTGTTGTTCACCATTGTTTGTTTGCTCTTTACTTCTTCTATGTCCTGTTTCTGTATTTTCTCCATTCTGTTTCCAAGATTTTGGATCATCTTTACTATCATTACTCTGAATTCTTTTTCAGGTAGACTGCCTCTTTCCTCTTCATTTGTTTGGTCTGGTGGGTTTTTACCTTGCTCCTTCATCTGCTGTGTGTTTCTCTGTCTTCTCT